>NC_064217.1:6423287-6723287 GCF_023101765.2 Spodoptera frugiperda | reverse complement strand
ATTGTGGGGGGCTTATGGAGGCAGTTTGTGTTCAACTGTGAGGACATTTAGGGCTTAAATGATGATAATGATTGCATACAGAAATGTAGCGGCTGTAAAACCTCACTTTTATTTTTTTCTTCTGATTATTTAGATAAACAGTCCTTGAAGTTTTGTTTATACTTAGATTGTTTATAAAAAAAACTTTATAGACGTGAGCGAAGACCGCCAATGAGGCTTACTTTGCAGCCTGAAAGGACTGTGGTACAAAAATAGCCATTTCAAGGAAAAGTGCGTATTTTACGAGAGCGGGAGTGCTTGGAGGTTTCTTTGTACTTACTACCGAGAGTTTATGGTTTGCGTAAGCAAATTATTTATAAAAAGCGGGGTGGAAAATGGAGTAACATAAATAACTTACAAGTTTAGCCTTACAAATCGTTTATATTTACATACGCAACTGTACACGTAGTAAAAGTAATTCAGAAGCGACGACAAATTCCCTAAAACCCCAACCACCCTCATCCGAACAATATGAAACGACAAAAACAGGAAACAGAACGTTTACAGGATTGTCGGTGTATAAAAAGCGATTTTCTACATAGTCGGGTTGGCGGCGTAATGGGCCGCGCAAAGAGTGTCGTCCGTATTTCGCAGTA
Organism: Spodoptera frugiperda; assembly: GCF_023101765.2. Classification (NCBI taxonomy): domain Eukaryota; kingdom Metazoa; phylum Arthropoda; class Insecta; order Lepidoptera; family Noctuidae; genus Spodoptera; species Spodoptera frugiperda. Next base: position 6,722,652 of record NC_064217.1, on the reverse strand, counting down.
TCGAGTTCACGCTTGCTCTCTCCAAATAAATTACCACCCAGATTGACCCAGAAAGCTTCTGGCTGTACGGAACAATGATCTGCACTACATTTGATAAAATCGCCTGATTTATTATAGGTTCACTATGAAAAATACTGCGATGGACTCGTTGGAAGCGATTACCGTTTGTCTCGCATCTGTTTGCTCGACACTAATCTTCTTGTTGCTTTATAGTTCGCAGAATGCCTTGTAGATGGGGCCACTGATAATTTCGGTGCGAATTACACCGTGTCGCTTACAGAGGCGTATCTTATATAAAGAAGCTACACTTACTTTTCGTCATTTAGTCCCATGCAAGTTTACTGCCTTACCTTGAATTTAGTATGAAGACCTCTGAGAATTTGGAAACCGAAAATCTCAAAGATATATCTATATACTTTGTCTAATATATATCCGAGTTGCGTGTTTGTAAATAAATTAACGACTACACAAATAAAATATAGACAGAGTTTGTGATAACAAGCAAAGAATAAACTATTGTTGTTGCCATGTACACATGTCATGTACTATGTGTCTACCTACATATACACGTATAAGTTACACAATTCTGGCACACGTTCAACTGCGTTATTTAAACTTTTTCACGGATTAAACTACGAGCCCGATAAAATTCCATTTAAAAGTCGGATGTACAGTAACCGTTTTATAATTTATTTTATACCATTATTGTATATTATAATTTCGGTTATTTCGGTTATTTGCAGCGTTGAATTCGAAATATGTTGCGTGACGCAATTTTCTCGGATAGTCACGGCAAACCGCGTGAAGTTATTTAGATGTTTTTGTCGTCTATATGGAAATAACGGTTGATATATTTTCTTGTATGTAATAGTCCTTGGGATTACGCTAAAGTAAACTTTGTACGTTCGTAACATATAACATGTCAACTGTCAAGTATTTTTTTTTATTATGAGCTGTAATAAAGAAAATATGTTGTTATTTTTTCTCCTCGTTGCGGCTTGGGTACGGGTAAATGGACCAATCAGCGGTTGGTAATGGATTGCTACGTTACTCACACACTTTTGTGGTTTCATGTGTTTTATATCTTCATATTTTTTTATTATAAAATTTAACTTTTTGCAAGGATTATGTAATAAGTTTAATTATTGAATAAGTCATTACGATGAAAACATGGAAATGTTAATTTTATTCTACATGTTTAACTATCTATAATAATTTAATATTTCGTTGAAACAAGTAAAATATAATTTTGTAACGAATTTATAATGTTACTTTCTAGGAAAAACGCTGATTGTGACAACAAACGTAAAATTTTAATATGAAGTAACTCAAATAAATACGAATCCGATTCTAGGAATAAACGGCTCTCGTTAAAATGTGTTAGTAATTTTTTTTAGGAAATTTATATTTCACCGAAATCTTCATTAAAATAATTATTCAACAACAATATTATTTTCGTGAATAATTTTATGCCGCATATTATATTCTTTGGCAAACAAACTTAAATTATAACTAGAAAACATAATTATACTTACCTACCTACATCCTACTTCTTATTTTTTATTAAAGATTTTCTTACTGTATTTTATGAATGTGCTATCGAACATTTTTCATTGTAATTATACTTTAAAGAAAGTCAATGAAAAATACAAGGCAGAAGCGCTCTTTGATAAACCTAATAATTGCTTACGACATAAGAAATGAAATTACATACAAATTTACAAATTAATCAACTAAAAATCATTTACGTAAATTAATCTCAGTAGGCTGCGCGACGTCGCCGCGTCTGCGCACGCTGCTTATGATGAAAAGTCCCTCTGTGACTCGAAACTAGTAGAGCTTTTCTCCATTAATTTAGTATGTCTTACGATAGGTTTTACAACACAATATTTCCAGTATAAATAGATATTCAACCCCAAAAAAAGGGATTGGCAAATAAAATATGTATACTATTGACACAAAGCTCAGGAAAGATTTCGAACGCATACATTATTTATTTTTTCTACCTTCTTCAAATCCAATACTAAGAATGTCAATTGTGTTCATCAAACGAATCTTTATACAATGTTTGACCACTATTTATATATACGTATGTACATAACATAATATGTTTGTCCGTTTGTTACGCTTTCCGGGGTAAACTGCTAAACCGGCTTTAATGAAGTCATTGATTAGCCTTTGGGAAAAACTAATAAAACCTTCCCGGTGGCTATCATCTACACCTTAAGGAGGCGCCAGGTCCTGTTAGTAGACCAACCCTATTGCAGAAGGCCCATGCTCAGCAGTTGATGTCTCGTGGTTCAAGACTTAAGACGTACTTAAGGTACTTCAAACTTTGGAGCCACCGAATGTTTTGATTGAATCCCATCCGCGGCAAGATTGAAGTCTAACTAACGTTTTATCAACACCATCTAGTCAAATAGAGGAGCAAACATCTAACTTCAACACAATAGACAAGTATCAATATCCTAATCAAACCAGTTAAGTCACAAATCTTCGAATCTTCACACTTCCGAAGAAACGAGCCGACAATACTTCAACATAATATTTACAATACAGAAGTACATATGATCGCAAGAACAAATATTATTCGATAAAGGTGTATAATTCCACACATAACTCCCGACTTGTATGAAATGTATGAATTATGTATGTTTCGGTGCGGCCGATACAAGCTAATAATGTTACGATGCTTGCCATACCGTTTGTGATAAACTATCGATAGATGGTACTTATTCTATGTTCTAGATTTTGGCAGTGATTTGTTATGTATTGGTTGGTAGTTTTGTTTATACATTTGTTTCTTTCAGAAAAGAAAGAAATGTAGATAATTTTTGTAGAGTTTGTTGTTCAAAATTTTGGTTTTTTTTGTATAGGCCGGTAAACGAGCTGATATTAAGTAATCGCTGTCGTCCATGGACACCCGATGCACCAAAGGCGTTACAAGTGCGTTGCCGAACTTTTAGGGGTTTGGTTTTTAAGGGTTGCTGAAGGCTGTAATGGAATGCTGAAGGCTCTAAAATTCGTAGTATAAATCATCAGTTAAAGTAAATCTATACAGTAATTTCAATTGTAAAATGTAATTAAATTTCTAACCTCAGATTCTGAATTATACAAACTATATAAAATCCATCACAAAGCTATAAAAGTTACCACAAAAGAAACGCTTCGCTTGGTTCAATGAAGACGCACACGACTCTATTCATCCGTACGGCAGTTCTTACTAATCTTTTAGATAGCCCTTTGAAGGTACACGTTGAAAGGGAAGACCTCAGTCCTTAGACCACACGCACGGTTAATAAGGAAATTGAGCATATTATTCATACTTGTATATTTATTCACTTCAATGTACAATACAAAGAGGGTTCGTATTAGAAGATTGTGCTCACGTACCAACGTTTCCTCACAATAATTCAAATGTAATGGCCTTATATTATATACAGCAGTTTCCGTTATTTTTTGGCGTCATTCCACAATTCACAGTTTTATTATCCGTCTCTTTCAAGAGTCAAGAGTATCTATTTTCTTTTAAATACACGTATTTTATTTAAACAACATTTTTAAAGTGCTTATACAAACTGTTTAAAAAGTTTACGTCGCTTATTTGTAAAATTGAGACGTTGCGAGATTAAAAAGTAAATTTAAAAAGGCACCGTGGTGAAATTTTAATTCAATTTCCATTAAACTGAATGATGTGAAACCAATTTAACGTGTCCATCGACAAAATGAGCGAGCCATGTGTAAACTGAGTACCTTGCTATTAATGGCGGTTTCGTATCGCAGCTACGGTGTTAAGGTAAATGTCCACTCGTGCCAATAATCCAACTAATAATGTAAAGAGAATGTCAGTTTCAATTTTCCGATAGGTTTTTGAAGATGAATGAGTAAGTTTTGATGTGAAAACCTTTTGTTACACTGTCTTGATTTAAGATCATTAACAGTTTATATAATAAATGACATTTCACATTAAACCCTAACAACATTCGTTGATAAAGTCCGTTACAATTCACAACATTCGAATTCGAATTTCGAAACATTTATTTATTCATATTATGCTTATCGTTGGCACATGTGTCGGCTGCCAGTGTGTCCGTACGCATAATGAATTGCATATTGACGTCATAATTTGCGTCGCATACATACGTACCTACTGTATGGACTGGCCGACTTCCGATACTTACATCGGGATGAGTGCACGTAGTCCAAAGGAATTCGGACCAATACTATGTCGGCTATGCGGTCTAAACTTTGATAGACTTTGACAACTTCGCGTAGTTGTCCTACCGTATGTTGTCAGGAATTTGTGCTAGAATTGATATCTTCCTAATTGTTACTGTCGCTTCTATAATAGTTTTAGTGCCGGTATCGGTATTTGCAGTTTATGAACTTCATAAATTATGCTGTAACTTTGATGTTTAAGCGCGAAGATCAATAGATGTCTTTGATTATTGAATCGACATCGGCTGAGTTTTAGTATTTTATTGGAGAATGGACCAAAATATGTCAGTTTGTACCTCTTTAGTGATAAGTTAAATACATGTCTACTTTATACACGGTACTCATTCTTTTTGGTTTTGTAACTTTGGCAAGATATTTCTATATTTTTTACCGCTTCTAAAAAAGCCTTTTTTGTGTCGGGGGTTTTTTAAAGAATCAATTCTTAAAAAAAGTAACAAAAGAAAACAGCGTCATTTGAACTTCAATTCATTTGTTACAGTGAAGTGGACGGCAACCTTTACGGCGGCGGTATTACCATGTATTACGGAGTGGGCGGGCGGCGTGGCGTGGGCCGTGACGTCACGCCGCCCACCGCAACCTGCAGCCAGATTACTTTTTTATACTTTCCAACCTATTTGTTAATTTAGTCAGCGAGACGTCGCCGTCACTGGGATTGTGTTGTGATTTAAATGTTTGTTCGCGTTAAATGGGGAAGTAAATTTTTTATAATTGTATTTTTTTTCGAAAAGTGCTTTCGCTGCATTTTGTTTTAGTGAATTGAGATTTTTGATCTTTAGTTTATTTATTCAGCTTTTCATTTTAAGAAGTCATTATTAATTTATTTAAGACTTAAGTATTCGTCATGTTGTAGTGTACGTAATCTATAAAATACCGAACTTATATTTTTTACCAACTCAACTTATATTATAAATTGAATATAATTCTCAAATCAGATAAGTGTGGGAGAGCCATGCTTCGGCACGAATGGGCCGACTCGACCGGAGTATACCACGGCCTCACAGAAAACCGACGTGAAACAACTTGCTTGCGTTGTGTTTCGTTGTGTAAGTGAGGTTACTGGAGGCCCAATTCCCCCCCACCCAATCTTCCCCATTCCCATTCCCGAACAACAACCCTTAAATTCCTAACTCCCAAAAAGCCGGTAACGCATTGTAAAGCCTCTGGTGTTTCAAGTGTCCATGGGCGGCGGCGATTGCTTACCATCAGGTAATACGTCTGCTCGATTTATTTATTTTTATTTATTTCATAAAAAAAAATCAGATAAAAATTGCTAATAGATTTTGAAATATAAACCCATTAAATAAACTTCTACATTTAATTTCTGAAAAGCAGATTGTATAACAAAAATTTATTATTAGTATACCAATGAAATACGATCAAAAATAAACTTTCTATTAAGTGATATTAAGTAGAAAATAGCATAATTGCAATGGCTGCTCCACGTGGGCGACCCTCACAGCCTGACATTTTCCAACACGTGGGCAGATGCACTTTAATCATATTGTGACGTAAATAGAAATATTATATTGAAACTTATTACTTAATAATCATTTAATGATGATAAAATGTCATGTTATAATTTAATAATGATTAACTTATAACATTAATTTTAATATTTATATATTACGATTTTATGAAGTATTCCGAGAAAAAAATGTTCAGGGAAATAATACTTCGATTCTATAAAATGAAGGAACGGTAGTTAACTATCCTTATGTGATGCTAAAGGCTTTAAATAGATACCTTTTATACTGTTATTTGCTGAAGAGACATTACAGATTGCTTAGAAACAGGAAATAATGTAACATTGTGGATATTTAGAAACGACTTACTTACGACTATCTACAACTTATACACAAGAGGGATAAAAAATTAATTCACACCTACATAAAAATAACATCAATACGGTAATAACGTTAATTTCACTAAATAAACTACGTGTTTTAATTTCTGATCCATATTAATCACTTTTAAATTAAGTTTTTAATTCACAATATTCGTCAATAATGACGGTATTGCGGTTTGATTAACAGATTTTCCATTGAAACGCCTGTGGGCGTACAACCTGCAACAGTAGCAGTTTGATGTCTGACGTCTGGCGATTGACGTCTGACATCTGACGTCTGTCTGCTGACGTTTGACAATCACTGACAGATGGTTATATTCACGTAAATACTTGACACTCATACAAACATTAAACTGATACTGAGAAAAGGCAATAGGGAGTTTTCTTAATCGTATTATTGTAGTGTCATAGCGTAATTTTTTTTGTTTGCTTGAGTTGCATTTTTTTGTATTTTATAGTTTAATAACAGCTATAACCAGGGTTCCAAGTCTAGCATTATGATAGTTAGGATTTTGACGATTGACAAAAAAGTTATTAAACTTAGAAACAATATTTTTTTCTACAGTAATTGCTGCTGTTAGAGGCCATTGATTGAATGATATTCTCACAGTTATAATATTACCAAAAATAACATATTAATATTCTGACATTTTAAGTCTTTCAAAACAAACAAACAAAATAAATAGTAAAACTGTAACAAAAAAGAATATAAAAATTTCAATAAAATATTAATCAAATATTAAATAGCATTAATTAATACAAATTTTAACTTAAAATTAAAATATAAAATGACAAATCAACATAAAGATAGGTCGACTTGCACAAGTTTGCGTGAGTCTTGCAGTAAGGTCGGGAGTGAGGTTACCGGGCCGTTGTTTTCCAATATGGCTGCACAAACATAATAACATTACCACAATAATGAAGAAACTGTCCCATCAATAATGTTTATTGTGTAGTTTTAATAAACATAACATTACACCATTGCATTATTTATTAGGAGAGGGTTTGGTGCCCGTTGTACTATCCTTTCAGTAGGAGACCATCGCATAACATACTTTTTGCTAGTATTCTATATTTTATTTATTTTAGGAATTTAAGGGATGTTGAGGAATTGGGAAGATTAGGAAGGGGTAATTGGGCCTCCGATAACTTCACTTCCAGTCGAGCCTGCCCATTCGTGCCAAAACATCGCTATCCCTTAAGATGCGATTAATTCAGGTTAATTTTAAAATATAATAAAGTTGACTATTCAATAAAGTTTGACTATTTAATTTGTTTTAGACAGTTAATAAAATATCTTTTTTGTAAATAAACAAGTAAAATAAATATTTATACGAACTTTTAATCGATTAAAAGTTAACTAACTGGATATATTTTACCCGTTAACCTACATTATCCGCAGTAAACAAACTCAAAATCATGTTCAAAATAATTTTACGGCTTTCATACTTTTAATAACATGAAAATTGAAGGCTGTAAAGATTCGTTGATTCGATATAAGGAAGCAATATAATACCAATCAAGATACCATCAAGATAAGGTAGCATTTCCATTAACTGGTTCTGTTTGTTATTTAAAATATGGAATAAATTATGATAAAAGTCGCGAATCTCGAGTTACATGAGAAACTGTGTGAAAGACTTCGTTTAATCTTAATATCTATAAATCTAAATATTCAAATAAATCTAAATAATTAATGTGTTCTGTCTGTTTATCTTTTGGTTTTTTTATGTTATAAGCCGGTAAAGGAGCAGACTCACTTCATGGTAAGGAATGGCCGCCATCCATGAACACCCGAACCCCAGAGACGTTACAAATGCGTTGCCGGCCTTTTGAGAGTTATGAATTTAAGGGTTGTTGGGGAATCAGGGATTGGGAATGATGTAGACTTCAATGGAAACCTTAGGTCAAGTTCAAGGCATGTTTAAATGTATGACTAGATAATAAAATAAAACGTTGCTATGCTAATTTAAGATTTCAATGAAAAATTTAGCGTTTACTTGGAAATGTTTACATTTCTTTGATTCAATATTAGAAAGACTAATTCAATATTAGAAAGGTAGGATGGAAAACCATTTTTTATTTATTTTACTCTCAAGTATTAAAGCTCTATGTAAGACTATTATTAGATTTAATCCCTGTTACATATTAGGTAAAAATTTATATGCTTCATATAAAGATTAGTTCATTCGGAGTAACGGATAATTAACCGTATTATGCATACAAAATTAGTCAACTAGTTTATGCTAACAGCAACAATAAACATGCTCTTAAAATGATTAATAAAAGAGCTTCGTATGCCAATTAAAATAAATAATAGCAGCTTAAACAATATAAAACGTCTAACACCGAAATCTATTAAGCTGGCAATCAGTCACAGGTATTCAACAATAAAACAATACACGAATAACAATATCAGTGACAACTCAATCAATTTTTTTTGTCTACAGCTTGTCAACTTTATGTTTTTCAATCAAGCAAAAAGTTGTATTTAAATATCTGAATAATAAGTATATTTGTTCACACAAATATTAATAATATTATATCCTAATCAAAGCTTTACGACTTTTACATCTATACTACCTAAGTTATATATCTAGTATCTACTAAAAGGAAGATTTATTTCGAGTTTTTTTTAAGAGTAATACTATGTAACGACAGCCAGATAACTATAAAGGGACTCTCATCATGAACAGCGTGCGCAGACGCGGCAAATCACGGTTGATAAATCTACTAGTTTCGAGTAGCCACTATTACTTAGTAGAGCTTTTCTCCATTAATAAATCCGTAATTAAACCGTGATTTTTAATTATTTTGTTTTCATTAAATAGACACCAAGCAGGATTTTACCATGATTTGACAAATTATTTTACCATGGGGGTAAGATTTCATCCCGATTTTCTTATTGGACCGAAATCTACATAATTAAGAATTAATCAGGTGGGTTGCGGTCGGTGAGCTTGTTTTACAATTACATGCCTGTACATTTTGTTTCTCACATACATTAGCCTATATTTTTATCTCAGCCAATCATTTAGAGATAAGCTATTTTACATGTTATCTGATAAAATCTTAAATTTATTCCAGACTCGTTTATCGCATTGGATCATTGGTATTTTTGTTTATAAAATATGTATGTTATTTACTTTATTAGAAACGAAATTGATGTGTTATTTTTTATGCAAATCTAAGACTTGAATTTATTTTTGTGATGAAATATCGATATTACTGCGCTAGTATATACTGGGTAAATCGATTATTTAATTTTATTGCAAGATGAGATTATTAAGAATAAGTGGTTATAGTTACCTACTAAGGTATATAAACCTATATAGAATAGAATCAGGCGTTACTTTGCGGAAATCCATGCTACACTTACACAATACATTAGATTTTTAGTTATGCGCTTAACGATAAGCGAAATTAAAACTAAAAATCGTATTGTTAGTATAATAACCTGCTAAGTCACTCAACTAAGTAGGAGCATGAAATGTGGAACACGAGTATACTAGTTCTAACAAAACAATCGGAATATGAACTGAATTCAACAGTAATTTCATATCAGGTCAACACACTCTTATCACTGAACGAGATATAAATAAAACCTTATTTTAACATGACCTTTGAGTGGGTGTCTCCACTCCTCGTGGCCTTTGACCTTTTAGGAAAGTGTGGGAGTTGGTGGGGTATACGGAATTCCGACAGTGGGTGTTTTACGACAACCAATACCGTGTTATATGGAAACAAGAGTTGCCCATAGGGGTAATTTACCCTTAGTTACTGATAATAACCATGTTGTTACCCGAAAATAATGTAGATAATAATCCCCAGTTTATTAGTTTGTTTATTTTTTTATGATGATGTTTTTTCTTTTGCCGTAATTAATATCTCTTGCTCGGAATAGAATGGGGATTTTTCCGTTGTTTTTTTGCAGGTAGGCGATGTTGATAATTTGGGTGTGTAATTAATATGATCTGTATAATTTCAGAACAGAAACTCAAAATATGGAAGATTATTTTCGTTTGTTTATCGAGGACATCTTTAATTTAGATATCGAAGACCACGTTGTCGATCTACATGGCGAACTTCAGGAAATGCTTTTGTTCCACATTACACCTACATCTTTCCATTAAGTTTATTTTGATAGTGATAAATCTTAGCTACTAAGATTACTTAGTTTTCAGGTTATTAAAAACATTTCTTCGATGTTCAACATCGTCCGTAAAACAACACATTATTATTTTACACCACCTTGTAATAACCACAAATATTGATGCATTAGAAGAGATACTATCTACCTAAATAAAAAAGGTGATAATAGATAAATAGATAAAATCTTCAATACGTATGTAACAACTAATAACGTTATCGTTATCGATAAAATTGAACATATTATATCTAAAGAACAAAAGGTGCGCGTACGCCGGTTACGACACTTCCGCGCATGCGCCTCGCATGCACGGCCGCCATATTGGGATGTGATATCCGTCTTGTTGTATATTTTAGTTTTTATTTGGTTTTGTGTTGCGTTTTATTTGTAGCTATGGATGTATGTACGTATGTATTATGTATGTATGTGTGTGTATGGTCAGTAGTGCCTTCCTGTAATTTATTTTATTAATTGCAATGAACAGATTAAATGATGTGTGGTTCTAGTTTTGATTTATTAGTGTGTGTGTATAGGTAGGTATTAATCGATACGCCTGAATAACTATGTGTATTAATTAGACGAGCTCTATTTAGTAAGTTTAAAGGAATATAACTAGGAAAATAACAACTAAGGGTCACTGAAAAAAGAAAATGCGTAGTTCTGTACTTTATAATAAAACATCATTTTTAAACTTTGAGTAATAAAAGACGAAGCGTAGTAAACTCGACGTCCATCGACTGTTTCGGCAATAAAACAATATTAAGTTAATACTACCAGTCGAAAACACTAAACAACTAAGAGACTTCACAAACTTGATACTTTAAAACGGTTTCAAGCGAAGATGTAGGTACAGGCCATAAAAATCCCATTCGCGGGCTCAGGAAATTTGGTCGGAGTTTGAAGTTTGCGCGGCACTACTGTATTTTATGACACTCGGCAAATTAGGTCACTAAAGGTAAGCGTCCACAGGCCCGTATTGCACGCATCGGACGTTTGTCTTGTATAGAAACTCATATAACAGCGTTCACTGATCCGCACCGTACGGACCGCCCATCAGCAATGTCTACATGCGATGCGTACTGATGACGTCATACGGAATGCCGATGCCAAAAATCCGACTGAAAGAGGGATCGCCGATCGCTGTCGATACAGTGGATACTGTCTGAAAAATTAATCCGTTTGGAACGATCCGTCCGATGCGTACGATGCGGGTCTGTGGACGCTTACCTTAAAGACGAACATGTGTAATTTACCATATAAAAGTTTTAACGTGTTTTTGATTATAAAGTTCTAACACGAATCGTGTTTATTAACTAAAGATACAACATACTCCATGTACGTTGTTTTACTGCGTTCTACGGCTCAGTGGGTCATTTTAAGGAAGCCATTTAAATATTTTATTGGCGTTGAAATGACCGTGAAACTCGTTTACTGGTCATTCTTTAAACATGTATCCCGAGCATTAAAAACCAATGATGTTTGTAGCTTCTATAAAAATTGAAGGTGCCGTTTGTGGACACGCCGAATAAAACAATAAAATTAAATGTGATTTGATTTTACTACGCTTTTAATGTAGTCAATGTTTAGCATCTAAAACACTGAATACAAGTATTTTAGATGTTAAGATTCATATACTAAATTCGCTTTATTATTTAGAAATGTACTTATATTTTTTCTATGTAAAACAGTTTTTACTAAAGAGAAGAAGACTTATTTCGGCTAATAAGTAGGCGGTTACGAAACCACAAAAATGAAGAAAAGAAAAGTTTAAGAGCCAAATAATTAGAAAGGAACATCAATAAATAGGAATCCTAAGACTTCAAGATCTAAGGCTGGAAAAAAGTTGAGAGCATTATGTAAAAATTGGGGCTTAAAATCTCGGAGCGTTATGTAAGAGGGCTTCTTTGCAAGGTCATTTAGAAGTTATTGGCGGTCTAGATTCAGAGACGTGCGTCGTGAAAAAGTTTAGACTATACCTTATGAAATATTCACAAAATTGACTGACAAGACATATTATAAACATGTCTAATGTAATTTTGTATCTCGTTTAGGTGATGGAACTTTGGAATTATTAGTTGGTATTGGAGCAAAGGGCGTGGTTACTAATTATGTTTATTACGACACAAGAAATGGCATTTTAAGTTAATTTATTTTATTACTGTTATATTAAGTTGTAAATTAAGGTAACATTTGACGGTTATTTCGTGAAAAAGTTACGTTATGTGTACACGGACGCCGCCATTTCGTGCACTTTAAGTATTTACGAACTATGAAAGAAATTACAATTGTACAAAATAATTATCTACAAGATGGAGGACACGAACATGTCATAATATACATTTTAATAAATATAATTGTAACCTTTTATTACCCAAACAAAGAGGCAGAGGAAGTTGTTTAACAAAAACATGTATTTTTGAATACAATATAAATTCTAATCTGCCCACTGATATGTCTATATATTAAAGGGCTGCAGTATTGACTGTACAAAACTAGCATAGTCATTAAATTGATGACTTGTATGAAAGATTGGATGAAATATGAGCTATCGTTTATTATTTTATAAAATATATTTTTTTTAAATAAAATGTTTAATTAATTTAAAAAGACGAAAAGACTTTTATATTAAAATTAATTGAGATTATTTATAAAATTTGGCAGTGTGCCAAGTACAAAAGGCAAGCAAACTTACACATAACACATTGAAAACAATATTAACTTTTCTCCAGTTACATTAAGATTCTTGTTATGTACCTTTATATAGGTAGGTGTTATGTACCAATAAATCAACTATGAAAAACCAATGCAAACTTCCCCAAACGAAGTTATTAACTGAAACGTTTTCAGTTAAGGTACTGCGTAGTTGTGTAGGAAAGAGGTCTAGAGGTCGACACGATGTCCCGTCTGACCTCCCTGTCCTGAGACTTAATAAGGCTATATCGAACACATTATTACAAACATTCTAACTTATTTCAAGTTTACATGTTGAAAAATAAGTTATTTTAAAGAAAATTGAAAAATGTGTGACCAGAATGTGTTTTAAAATATTTATGTGTCACTATTGAATAGTGCTCGTAGTTAACCCAATTCAACTTATATGATCAGATTCGATGTGCAACTTTGGTAATTTTACAAACAAAATATGTTTTTAAAAAAATTATGTTCTTTGTAATATCTTTTTTTATTTAATTAGGAAAAGAATACGCAATTATAAAAAATAGGTAACCTAACTAATGTCTTTAAAACTTTTCAGAAACCCATTTGAAATGTTAACAATATTAGATCCAAATAAACAGATTTTATTCTCTCTATTACTTACTACAACTAAGTGATCTAGTAAAAGAAATGAGGTCCTATATTATCATGGACTGCTGAGAATCAGGTTCGCTTTGTAGTGCTTACACTAATCGATGGCTATTAAGGTCACGTCCTTCAATCGTAAACGTATGAAGTTGCGTATTTTCGTCTGACACATGTACACACATACATATGTAGACTAATGTAGAGAAGTATAATATGTTACAAGAAATGTAGTATTTGTCACCATTTATAGTCTTCCGAATCCGGTAGATATGTGTCGTCAGATTCCGGAGCTGCGGACTACCTAGTGGGTTTACCGGGGCTCCGGCTCGAAAAGCAGGAGAAGGAAAGGGGTGGTTTTTAGTCAGTAAGAGTCTGACACTCCCTCTCGCCTCGCCCAAGGCGGGAGAAGTCATTGGATGATTTTCCCCCTCAAAAAAAAAGGTCAGATTAAAGGGGTTATACGTTTGACAAAAACCTGGCTGTGGAGCTCAGCCAAATAATTAGAAAGGAACATCAATAAATAGGAATCCTCAGACTTCAAGATCTAAGGCTGGAAAAAAGTTGAGAGCATGATGAGCACTGTGATCATAAAGCGTAGAGATGCAGGCCGTTGCTGGCCAAGCTTGGAGATCATAGCGGTCTAAGAAAAACATTTGTGGTGTAATAAATAACAAAGAGTAACGAAATTTTTTATCAATATTACGCATATAACCTTTCAAGATCGTGACGAAATGTCCTACACTTCTTAGGTTTAAACGAATATGCGACGAATGTGTTAAGTCTTTTCGGTTACTTTTCAAGTGAGGTTTTATTAAAACCTCTTCCATTATCTCGATTTTAAATCCCTTATTCATGTCTATCTCTTAACAAAACCCCAAATCTGACCTTAAAATTAACCAATTTTGTTGGTCAAGGTTAGAAAGGTCAAAGTTTATCTTACGATTTCTGTTTAAGACTTGTAGTTTAATTAATTTAATCAACTCAGTTGTAGAATCTATTTAACAGATTTTAAAGTTTAATAGTCAAAGGATTTTTGACTTAAAAGGTGGAAAGTTTAGATTTATATTTGCTTGGTTACGTTTCTGTGTTTTGTTTACAAATATAGCAACAAATTCATAACAAAAGAGGATTTTCAATGTCGATGGATTTCTATTTAAATACCGTACTTTATGTAGGTATCTAAAATACCTAACAATGACAACAAGATTGTAAGTCTTTTCTTGTTTAGTTTGTTACGTATGTAGGTATGACCTTTTCCTTAACCCACACATCTTACTTCACTGAACAATCACACACGAACGAACAGACAGATGAACAGAGATCTTACCTTACCACTTTCCTTTTCATATTTGAATTATAGATCAACGGTGAATTTAATTATACAATTAATATTAACAGTACTAGTAGCGGGAGGGTTAATTATAAAATGTGAAACGGAGAACCTCCTATCGCGTATCCATTTGTCCTGGTAATATGTTATGGTGTTCACAACTCCATGACCGAATGTCTCTAATTATCGCGCCGTGAACAAAATGGCAGGTGTACGACACTACAAGTTTCATTCGCTCGGCTGAGAACTATCATTAATGCCTCCTTAGCAGACCGATAGTCCCCGCCCAGAAGAAAATGCATCGCATCAACTTATCGACCGTATCTCGACTTTTTATCGAGAAACTTCAATCAAATTATACACCGCGCTTACTTTGTACACTTAAATCAATTGCATCTGCAATTGTTGCTTCTGTTCTGTGGTTGGATATATTTCTTAATGTATAAAAATTATTATCTTAGATCTAGATTGCAATTGCATATAATTTATGTAGATAATTAGATAACTCTACGATAATATCCTCAATAATACGTCTTTAAGGAATAACTTAAAAGGCTTATAAAATAATCTAACAAGCAAGAAGAGGAAAACAGTAAACAAATCTACTTAAGCTTTAAACTTCTCAAGCAACATAAAACTTCGCAATAACTTCCACAAAAGCGTCTGGTTATCTCCTTAACGTGTGGCGCAAAGAAAACAAAATGAGCGAAAACAAGTCGGCGTCATATCAATTAGCGCGGAGCAAACAATTACTTTCCGTCACTTGCGAGACACTCGACAAACTTTGTTCTGTGGTTTACGTAACAAACATATAATCATGATATTTGCGTAATCTGTTGCGACTCATTCATCGTGTAAACTTGTTATTTCTCTCGTCGTAAATCGACACCGAAATAGGGAAACCACATTGTAAACAACGAGCAGAGAAAGCAACAAGTCGCGGGGCGGGAGCGCGATCGCTCCTGCACGACCTCTTCCGGCCTTTTACGACATTTACGATACCATCTATCTTATCCTCCACCCACGAGCTCTACAGATCAGATCCACTGATGCGTAATAACCCCAATCTTCGTATCAAACATACGTAGGCATTTCAGGAAATTGGCGCCGTTTGAACTCTGTCAAAGCATAAATAATTGCTCATACACCTTATCCCATTGCAGTCAAAGTAAAACCTCGACAGACCAGCGTATATGTATATATAAAGTACGTATGACGTGCGCTTACTACGCCGTACTTGCAAGCTTTGCATACGACAAAAACAAATAGTGGTGTACCATTCGCATGTTGCGCAGGGCGACACTGTGTGAGAGAGTTGTCGTTCCGTCGGTAGTGACGTTCTGTCGCTTGCAACGGCGGCAAGTCAGCGATCATCGTGGCGAGGGATTTGTTTTGGTGTCGACTTGTCGAGATCAAGCCGCGTGGCGACGCGGCGCAGCGCGCTCTACAGACTGGCGCGCAATTCGCCAGAAAGGGACAGGATGCTATGCACGCATGCGCGAACACAAACGCGGGAAGTGTTTTCTAGAAACGACTTCCGCAAACATGCGCGATAGACAATAAGCCGCGGCCATCATTTGATTTTTGGCGCTTTCAAACCATTTAAAGTATCTTTACTTAATAAAATAACTGAGTAGGTAACTGACAGAAATCCAGAAAACATGAAGTTACATCGTACAATATCTATGTTTACAATACCCCGAGGTAAAGTAGGACCAGATGTTGTCCGGCTGCGTGTTTTCTCGAGAGAATGTTATTGTAAGTGAACGCACTTATTCATGAGCAGATCGAAATTGGGGTATCTACCGTTACGTAAGATGGAGTTCATGTCTGAGGAACATAAACATTGGATATTTTTCTTCTTTTATGTCTTGGGTTGAGGCTGAGGCCCAAAAAATCTAAGACTACGGTTTCTAGTACCTACATACGTAAAAATGGTGCAGGTATCTTTGCAGCTTTAAATCTTACTTAAATGAATAGTTTGAGTTAAACTTCTGCATCGTCATAATACCTATGCAACATGCAACTAATTCAAAAGTTTATCGATACTTAGTTCATATGCTGTGAAGCAATATTCTGAATTCCTTCTATATCGCAATATAATTTGAACACATTTTCTTTACTTACCGTTTCCAGTAATAGTTAGGGCATTGTGATCTACGTTGCGCTTACCTTGGCTGCCCTTGACGTCTTAAAAGAGTCAATATTGTCTGAATTTATAAGTTTTAGGGCATTATTTAGTCTCTTATATTTTCCATTATAGTTCCTGTCTACAAAAGCAGTAACTCATGATGGTACTCTTCTTAGGCTACTAGCCTTCGTCAGTAAAGTTCCCAATCCCAATACTCTACGCATAGCTGACTGGTTGCATATGTCAGTTTAAAAAGTTCAATCAAGTATAATATACGTATGATAGAATACTGCTACCCGGTCCCTTGTGAAATGCGTAATCCTACCATACAGTCACTATAATTTCCCATCATAGTTCCTATTTAAAGGCGTTTTAAATGCAGCTGACACAAGTGCCTATTATAAGTCGTAATGTCTTCATTTAGATAAATTATAGGGTCGCTATTTTGCTCATTACAATCATTATAAGCCGCATATTTCCTTTGCACCTGGAGTAGTTTATAGTATTCCGTGTCTAAGAATATTTTCTTATAATTGCATAGGTCCGGGAATTTTAAGTGCATACTTTAATGATCGTTTAATTGTGGCTATATTCTGTGTTCTAATTAACGGAATGCAAGAATGCATCTCAAACTTTTTCAAGTGTCAAATCGTAATATGTGTAAGGACACCCGGAGCTGCGGACTACATAGCGGGATAACCGGGGCTCCGGCTCGAAAAGCAGGAGTAGGAACGGGGTGGTTTTTAGTCACAAGGCAGGAGAAGTAATTGGGACACTTTCCCTCTCAAAAAAAATGTGTAAGGCCTTTTAGAGATTATCTGACAAAATATTAAAAATTAAAACATTTTGACAGGTAGAGATTAAAATGATAACTTCTTTATTTATTAAGCCACAATCCAATATAAATACTTTCGTGTTTGTTCATAATGGAAAATAAATCGAAAGAAACGCTCCACTTATTCTTTACAACCAGCTAAATTATTAATGCAAACTAAAAAATTCCTGGCGGTAACTTGAGTAGGGAAAATTATTAAATTACTCAGGAACGGAGATTTTCCCTCATTTTCGTCGAAGAACGTAAGTAGAACATTAGGTCAAGGATGGTACGTCCCCGGAGCCAATTCCTTGACTAACTTGGCTTCATTATTAACTAGTTTCCAAAGTTAAAATGTTCTTTGTTATGACCACAATTTATTGTCCAACTTAGTAATTGGGATTAATAAAGCAAACATAGGTTAAGGCGAAGTTGAGTCGTCAGGGAGTTTTAGATGGATAATTGGGACCGTAATTTTTCGGTCACTAGGCTTAATTTTGGTCATACTTCCTTCTTTTTATGTGAAGACTATGATTGAATTTTTATGTTTGTTACAATCTGGATTAATGAAACGATAAAGCAAATAAATGAACCATGAATAAAACGGAAGATATAATCAAAGCAATATCTACAACTCTAAAGACATTACACAAATTAAATATTGAATAAATAAACAACACAAACTACTAGACGTCATCTCAGTACACGAGTACTTATACTTACTGACTTAAGTACACGAGGTACTCAAACGGATACGGCCCTAAAGAAGATAACATCTACATTAGCAACGATAAGAGGGCAGTTTTTCTCGAACCCCCGTTTAAAATGATGTCTTGAATCTTGAAGGTCGTTTAGCATGACCGAGATCACAGATATTACCCTATATATAAGTGTAGTGGATGTTTTACGAGGCATTCACTCGACGGCCACCGAGATAATTTGCGTGAATGTGTGATAAAATCGCTGGGACCTTATTTAAGGCTCTGCACCGACGAGCCGCCCCATTGTGCTGTTTAAGCGACGGTTAAGTGGTGATTAGGAGGAGTACACATCTGTGATACGAGCACAGATAAATATCAATAAGTAAACACAGGTTACAGTGTATTCATGGCGTTATACCTGAGTGTTTAAATTAGCATTCTGTTTGTTATGTTCAATGTAAATTGTGTTTTATCTGATTTTGAGGTACAGTTATTTATTTGCTCCATGTTTTATTTATTTCACCATAAATATGGATTTGTGTGAACAAAAATACAAGCTTACCTTTCATCAACGGAATTTGGACGCGGAAACGCAACTTACCTGAAACAAAAATCAAATATTCTAATTAAAGAGCTCTAACAAATCTGAATTAACGAACTGTAAAGGGAATTTACATAAAATAAATAAATGGTTGTATAATAAAGAGCATTGGTTTAACTATTCGATTGAGCCATGGACACCAACGGTTGCGGAGATATTCGGTTTTATTTCCGATCGTCGGAACGGGCCGTGCCGTTTCGAAGCAAAACGCTTAATTGAAAAATGCCTCCAGTTTTGTAGTTTTCAATCTATTTTTGTTTTCCCGTGTTATCTACGAACATAGTGTACCTAAATCGTTTTTATTGGAGACCAATAAATGGTGTGCGGATAATAAAATAAATATGTTTGCTGCCACAAATGTCAATATTAGTCACTGTTTGTTTTGTAATTTTTTTGATTCGAATGGATATTTTAACTTATTAAATTCCCAAAGAGAAATAGTAACATTTAATAAAAAGTTTAAACATTTTAATTAATAAATATTTACTCAGTAAACAAGCTATAAATGGGTAATGCTTTTACATGTCACTCTCTCAGAAAATCTCAGGAAAAAAAGGTCAGAATAGGTAACAGATATTTGGTCATTCCCAATCGAATTTGAGGTTAGGAGTCTTAGCCCTAACACATTTTTGGGTCTGGACTTTATTACCTATATTTTATTCATCTTTTATTCATAACAAGCGATTGATGTCTTGCCTTAGAAACCTTATTCGATATTGCTTTCCGAAGGAAATCTGGTAGGAAACTTTTATTAACTATTTTGCACATAATATGTTATAGCAAGATATAATATTTGCCGATTTGGTAACTGATCTCTATACTTCTTGTTTAGTTACACCAAGTGTTCACTCGAATTTGTGTTTTACGATTGTTATTATAAAACACAAATTCGCAAATACGTTAAAACCAGTAGGTTGTACAGTAGGTAAACAATAAAAGCTGTCGAGTAGGTGTAGATAGTAACAAAAATCCTTAAATAAAGAAAAATATTTCCACATAAACTGTATTCATAGGAAAAGGTCGTATAGTCCCTGAAAGTCCATAAAGCAGAAAGTATGAGCCAAATATAGGCATTGTTTGTTTAGGTCGACCATGGACACTGGAACTTAAACCATTATTCAGTGTATGTCGGTAAATGATATATATCGAGTGTGAACCATTTTTTATACTGATATCGGTAATCTAATAGGTATTTGTTTGCCCCTTTTGAGGGTATTGAGGTCGGGAAGTGATTGTTGAAAAGTTTGTAGGTACTGTTCCTTTCATTTGGCTTTTTTTAAGGGGGAAAATCATCTACTTCTCCCTCCTTGGACGAGGCGAGAGGGAGTGTCAGACTCTTACTGGTTAAAAACCACCCCGTTCCTACTCCTGCTTTTCGAGCCTTTACATCAAATGTGTATACGATCTGAAAGATTCAAATTACGATTCAAATTATTATTGTGTTCACGAGTCCTAAAGATCCTTTGAGAACAACAAATTGAGTAAGTAATAGTAACCTAAAATAAAATGGGTTTGATCCCTAATGCGCGCTACACACTTTACAAGTTACCTGTGCAGTTTTTAACTGTTATGTACAGTTTTATCTATTCTTGATTCGATCCAGTTAAAACAGTACAGTTCAACTGTTTGCACTGCACAACTACGATTTCATTGTACACAGTCGGACGAGTGTGTGTCCGATGTGTAGTGTGCGTAATAGAGTTTATTTTTTGAAGAGTCTATAATATTTAAGAGCATACCATTTGAATACTCATAGGTTTTAAGAGTAAACCTGGCTATTTCTCTACTGACCCTTTCTCTACTGACTAAAAACCATCACGTTCCTACTCCTGTTTTTCGAGCCGGAGCTCTAGCAGTCCGGATCAATTTTACTTAAAGTGATTCTTTCTTAAAGCAAGCTACGTAAAGTTGACTGCACGGTTGGCGCGGTGGCTGGGCAACTGGCTGCCGTGCAACGTGTAGCGGGTTCGTTTCCCCACGGAGCAACTCTTTGTGTGATCCACAAATTGTTGTTTCGGGTCTGGGTGTCATGTGCATGTGAATTTGTATGTTAGTAAACGCACCCACGACACAGGAGAAAATCCTAATGTGGGGCAACGTTTAAAAAAAAAGTTGCAAATAATAATATCTATTGCTGTACCACTGATATCATAAATTAACGATCCCACAAACATAATTGATAAATGTATTCGTAATATTGTCGTACTTCACTCGTGTGTCTATGAGGATATGAATTTTCCTTCCTTTTGGCATTCTGCCCGGAACATTATCGCAATTCATTCCACATGTTTGTGTTAACGCATTACTTTTTGTTTTATTATTACATATTAAGATACAGTCGACATTATGTTAGTGTGAACGAGGATGTGTTAATTATTTATTATCCTGATATTTATGTAGGTACCTATATTAAAGTTCCTGGATTGGTTCCTGGTGTAGATTAGTTTATGTTTATCCGACTGTTTTGATACTGGTTAATAACATCAAAATTAAATTAAAAAAGTGTATAAAAAGTACACTTAAATTATTTAAAATTAAGATCTGATATTCTTTTGCGTGATATTGTCCTGGTTGGAAATAAAATAGCTGAAACTGTGTTTATAAGTCTTTGTAGTAGATATTAATATAATATACGAATTACAGTATAGGACTGCTATACACAAGTATTGTGTTATGTTTTGTTTAAGGCATCGTTATCATCCTATCGTTTTTGTCAAGCAATATGATTGCTTATTAGAATATCGAAAAAACTTTTTAAGCAGCCAAAGTTATACCAATGTCACAATTTTAATTAAACTTTTATCAAAAAGATACGCATCGCAACATACATTATTTTCCGATACACGAACGAGTACAATATGCCGCAGCGTAATCCATATTAAACAATCAAAACGGATTGGAAGCCAACATTGGCCACAATGAAAATTCGGCATTGTGCTGGCTCTCTCGGTATGTCCGTAGTCCACACACATTTCTGGCGGTCCGGTGTAATGGGCCACGTAAATACGAGCTGCGACCGACGGCCCACCAATTACAAAATCATTAATAAACACCCCGAAATATGAAGTGGTGAAATAATAAAGTCAGAACGAGTCGCGGCCGGCGCAAATTGTCGGTTACCAGCCGTTGCTTGCGATTTATTCATAAAAGTAAATTGGCCACGTGTACCCAATGTTGGTTTATTGGATAGCCTCCGCAAAGACTGTTATTATTAACAATATTGGTCGGTTTAAAGAAAACGTTGGCCAAACCATTGGTGAGATATTAGGTCATTTAGAAGATGTAGTTGCGAAACGTGATGTCATTTTGGCGACCGACAATGTGATATTGAGAAAGAATTCAAGAACCGAACTTGATTAACTTTAGAACGCTCGCCCACTTACAAAGTATCAGCAAATAATGTGAGTGGTGAAGTGGGTGTACACCTCTGCCTACCTTTTCTTGGTAAACAAGTGTAATATTATGTTAAGCAAGTATTAAGTGTACGTGAGCTGTTCTAACACGTGTCAAGTACATATCAAGTGAACTGAGCTTAAGTATTCTTGGTTAACTTTAACTTACAAAGAAAGTCTAAACTTTTCACAAGATTGTGAGAGTTTCCCATTATAAACTATGAAGTTTTAACCTTTCATATACTTCAGATAGTCTAAAACAGCTGCGAAAGATGTTAAGCTCTCGTTACTTGATAGCGCTAAGGAATAAAACTGCTTATCTTATAACAAAACAACTACACTCCTTTGTGGGAAGTGAGTACGGTGTTTTGAACATTGGATAAATTAGACAACATATCGATAGAAGATAGAATCGGTTACTATAAAGAACGGTTACTATACGTGCTATGACTATCGAATGACTTCTTATATGAATCACCTTCTGTGTCAGTCAGTCAGTGAGATAGTCTTTGTCCATTTTCTCAAGAAACCCCAATAATCAAATGCGCCTATAATAAAACCATTAGTTTGCATAAAACAGCTTTTGAGGAAAATATGGTACCTTATCCTATTATCCATGAATCACTTGAATAAACCGATTTCCTCCTAATGGCACTCCCACGCAGACCGTATTAGAAATCCACGCATAAGCAACTCGTTATCGCCTTACTCAGCACACATGGGCTCGGAAAGGGATCGTAACCGTAACGCCTTTCGCCTCGCTGTCAACCAGCCGTCAACCTACCGTATGCACGTAACGAAAGCGTATCAGCAGCGTGTACGTCAACTCGGCTACGGCTAGGCGACACCGACTAGACTAACACGATAGTTCGGTACGGAGAGACGTAAGCGCTAATGGCACTCCCACGCAGACCGTATTAGAAATCCACGCATAAGCAACTCGTTATCGCCTTAGTCGTTTTCTTTCAGCCTATCAGCGTTCAGATCTTTGCTTATCTGAAGAATGTATATTGTATAAATACTGTTTCCTTACATATTTAAGTCCGAGGTGTATTTTGTTAAGGTATGTGGATATTATAATTGATTAAGCATCAGGACTATGAACGTTGGTTTGTGTGTTTGTTACGTTTTGGTGGATCAAAATGCCAATCGATTTGTATGGAATCAATAGATAGTTAGATCACCTTGAAGGAAGCTAGCTTAGCTATTTATTTTTAAGAATAAAGTATTATTCACTTTGAAAATGGAACCGCGAGTAAATTTATTTATTAGAACAAACATGAACTTATAATGCTTTCTATACATAATAAACACATACCCCAGAACACTTAGCTTAGTAAATAAAGACAGATCCTTATTACGGAACAGCGCGAAATTCGCAATGAAAACAACAAAACAAAGTCTTAAAACGATTTCTAAGAATCTCCAGTTTCTTGAGAACTACATCAAATATAATACGAAGCTATACGAAATAATACGGAGTTATACGAAACAGCTCTGATGCAAACGCAAATAAATAAACTAAGACATAAATTATTCGGTATTTTCGAAGCGTAGTCTTGTCGTTTATATATTTTTACTGCTAGAACAACGAAATCAATTCCGCTGCAGACGTTGCGACCAATTTATGGTAACAAGTTTCAGTTTTACGATATGCAAAAGTAATTTAAATCTATTTCAGCTAATGTTATTTCGTTTTCGTATGCATTTTCCTCTTTAATTTTGAGTATAATTTAATGATTATGTCTGTTATACTCGTATCTTTAGAAGGTTTACGCTTCGGTTTTTTCGTACAACTTTTTTATTCAATAAACCGATCTTAATGAAACTTTATACTTATACGTAATATATCAAGGTTTAAATAGTTACTGTTAAAGCGTAATTAAGTACTATGCACGTTACAATTATAAGTGTTTGATGTTCAAAATATAATTAAATAAAATAAAAATTATAGTGACTAACTGTTGTTTCCATTGTCTATTATTAAAATGTATTTAATTATAAACCTATTTACAAGCAACTACGTAATTATTTCCCTTAAATGTAGATAATATACTGTACGGGTCAAAATAGACCCGAGGCCCGTTGACGTTAGTCGTTTTGAAGACCGTATGAAGGTTAAAACATTACAAGAGTGTTGTCCAATATTAGTGTGTACAATATTTAACACCACATTTCACCCGTTATATTTATCATTGGGTTTATGAAAAAGTTTAATTCATAAATAAATATCGCCATTTTATATTATTTAAAACTCACTTTTGAACAAAGTGTCCAAAATGAAAAGCCATTGAAACGGTCGATGTTTCGATTGAATCCAGGTTGAATGGAAACCTTTTTCCAAGTGTTTCAATTTTAACAAAGCTCTTTCAATAAATGCTATATTATTTTATTCTTTATTTCGTAAATCGCATTGCAATAATTTAATCCAGTAACTTTATTAATAAAATAAATGATAAAATTAAATGTGAAAACATTTTCATTGTTTGCAAATGTTTTAATGAATATTCGTAATTCAATTTTTTTTTAATGACCTCTCGTAGTTCAGCATGCTTAGGCTGTTGACTACTTAACCGGACTAGTTCCCTGTGATGTCAATTAATCATTTTTGTAAGCCAAAATACAAAGATTCAATAAAATCTGGTTAAGACTCAGTGCATACTCCAAGACTACCAGGAAATACCCAGAAGAACCTGTATACCAAGTTTGTATAATCGAGTGTAATTAGACAGATAATCTTACTATGTTAAATTAGAATCAATACGATCCGATAAGGAATTAATATTTCATATCCTGCTTCAGTAATAAGTACTTATGGAATTATTACTTATGGAAGATAACGCACTGTAATTATAATGGAACGTAATATAAGGTAATATGGTCTCTTCTCTAAGGAAATAGAGTTTAAGGTAATTATAAACATCGTAGTATAATTGTTAATTCAAGTGAATGGGTACTTATCTCTGTAAAGTTTCGTTACTGCAAATTACAGAAAGACCAAAGTACTCTTTACTTCCAAAAGCTTTTGAAACATAATTTCAAAGATAGTTTTCATTTACTTCGTAAATGCGCTCTCGGAGATTTTATTCCACTGTGTAGTATTCATGGCTACCAACGTTTCCCTCGCAAAATGTCCACATTCGCTGAAAATAATTAATAAAGGCAACGTTCCCTTACCAAGTTTCAGTTTATTTGTTGGCCAGAAAAACGGTTAATTACACTTTTATGATTAAAATTTTTATATCCTATAAAACGTTCTTACTTTTATTTTTACAAGAAACTCTGAGCGCATTCTGCTATGTTATTTCGACTTTATATTTACTTTTATACCTTTAGAAGGACTTTAAAATCTTTCTACTGTTTGTTGGAAATAAATATGCTTTACAAGAAAATGGAACTTGCGGAATTCGCTGTTGTAGACTAAAGGTAGTTTTCCGAGTAATTTTCATTGTGAAGTTATGCATAAAATACAATAAGAGGACACTGCTTTGAAATCTAGACTAATTACATGCAATGATGGAGACAAAGCGTCCTGTTTTTACTAAAGCACATTATACGAGGTGCACGGTGATAATACTCACTAACAATGAAATAAAAGACCGAAAAAACCATTTCATTTTGTCGTTCACGTGAAGGGACGACGAAAACAAGACAAGAAAAATAAATAATGAAGCCCAATTAACTAAGAAAAGAGCGACTACAATGAATTAGGATTCTGGATCAGCTCTACAGATATTTCTTGGTTTTTAATATATTGTTGGTTGTTTAAATGCTGTTCAGTCACCAATAGAAATGTCTAGTGTCTAAGCTAGGTAGTTGATAGTGATAAAAATAAAGATTAAAATATTTTAAACCCGTCACAAAAAGGAATAAGTTATCATAACTCAGTTTTTTCTGCAAAGAATTCCTGAGATCCGCTTCAAAAGCATTTAGTTCCAAGTTTATTATACAGTCTCTAGGAAAGCAATAACATTTAGTTTTAATTAATCTCGCACACTTTCAGGTATTAATTTCTCTTGGAATTTGTTTAGTGCTAATATTTTCTTATCTTCCTAAATAATCATTTGTTAAATGGATTTTTTCCTTTCCTACAATATAATTCTAGAAAATAATCTCAGGGCCTAAGTAGTTATTATTATTTATATGAATGTAATTAATTATAACAATTACTTCTTTGGCTTGCTTATCTATACAATCAGCTAACAAGGTAATTGTTTTAACACGGAGACCTGAATTATAATCGACCTTCCTTAGTCACTGCTGAATTTGTTTATTATTTCGTCTAGGTAATTTACGCCCGAATATTGAAATGCTACTCAAATTTAAATTATACTTAGATATCGAGCTATCTCTGTCTTTTACAAAGAATTTGTAGTAACAGAAATATTCTTGAGAGCGACTTAAAATTCAGTGACATTTGAGTATTTGTCTACTTAGTCCTTATAATAATGACTAAGTTTTTTTACATACATGTTAGCAATTCAACATTATTATATATCAAAATTTTTGTGCTATATTTATTTTAAATTCTATCAACAATTTCCTCAATAAAATCCCTGTGTTACATTTGCCGCTTCTAGTAGCAAGTATCCGTGTGCATGCCGTCTGTCGAGATATTTTGTTGACGCAACTCAGTGCCTGTCTTTGTGCCTAATTTGTACTAGCAAGGGATTGCGCTTTAAATAATAAAACTTAATTATTTTCTTATTTTTAAGGCTGTTTTTTATAATTATGTATATTATGCAACGTCACGCCTTTTGTCCTAGGAGTAGGCAGAGGTGCACATTACGGCACGTAATGTCGCTATACATTGTACACCCACTTTTCACCATTTGTGTTATAAGTTCCATGTAATAGGGAATGAGCCTGTTGTTGTGTAATTTTACCTACTAAATACCTATTAATTATAAGAAAAATATTAGTCGTATCTTTTGTAGAAATTAGGTCACGGTAAGGCAATAACCTAACCTAAACATTTATTTACTTTAAGACTTAAGTATGTCTTGAAATCAAAATAGGATAGCCTACAAGAAAAGAGATTTTTGTATTTTTAATAACCAAAATAATAATAACAAGAAGAATTACTTTTTTTCTTTAAGTTACATGGTTTTCAATTGGTATCTAACATTACAAATCGGTTTTTCCAATTTCCAACCACATTTCTATTGTGTAAACGTTCAAAATAAAACAACGATTCCCATTGAACTGTACTGTATCGGGGTGTTCTAAATTCATGTTTCAGTGTGGGATATACAGGTGTTGCCGCAGTGATTTTTCCTTTCTTTTTTGAATAAGCGACGGTTTAGGTTATAGCGGTGTCGGTTTCTATGCTGTTGTTTATATAGTGGCTTACTTTAACAAAATCTATCTGCTGGATGTTTGATAAAATTGTTGAAATTGTGTTATTGTAAAAGCAAACGCGGTCTAGTTGAGACAAGGCGATTTTTGCTGCATCACGTATTTCGTATACCTAAATATAGTAGAAAACTCACTAGCCTAGAAAACTCAGGTGGATTGTCAGATTTTTACTGATAAACGACTCTATTGGATCCTTGAAAAAAAAAAAAACAAGAGCTAAACTGAATTTCGCATTCACAAACAGATTTCTATCAACAGATCAAGGTCAACACTAGTCTAGAAATAGCAGAAGAACCTAATTCCCTCAATTAGCACTTAAACGAGCCTAAGAGCAAGATAATTAAACAATCTCCAACAAAACAGATACAAAGGGAGATTGTAATTGAATCATCACTTTGAGTATCTAATGTCACAGTACTCACGGAGCATCAAATTCCTGAATTAATTACGCGACTACACGTCAAACTATACAAAACCAGTATAAACTGACCCTTGAATCTGCGAACACATCATACAAAGCGGGACCAAGATAAACTGGTTCTGTATAGAATGATATGCAGCCTTGTGTATCTACTAATAACGAACAGTTTACTGAGAACTAATTAGGAGATAGTGGGCCCTGTCCACAGAATTACTGGTCAATCGGCTAATGACGTTTGTAATTGGATATGTATTGCATTCCGCATATTGATATCGGCTTCGAGGGATTACTGGCTGCATACTAAATCGTGTGTGTCTAACGGTGACTAATTATAATGTTAATTTAAGTACACGCAATGGGGAGGAATGATTTATTGTGGTATTGGTGGTCAAACACCATCAGTGTTTGGATCGGTAGGTTACCGGAACCATACTTTTATTGCATCATATTACATTTCATCAAATAAGTGTCGCAACTATTGCATCATATTGCAAGGATCAAACGTATTTGTATTGCATCATATTGCTAGGATCAAGGACATATATAATATGTATGTGAAGGATGACTATTGTTCCTGAGTACAATACACTACCAGCTATTGGATAAAAGCTGTAGTCGCTTAATCGTAGCTCGAGTCAATAATTCGGTTAGGTCGCAAAGGGGTTGTATTTGAGCCCGTTGTGTTGACACGGGTG
Source organism: Spodoptera frugiperda (assembly GCF_023101765.2). Lineage (NCBI taxonomy): Eukaryota > Metazoa > Arthropoda > Insecta > Lepidoptera > Noctuidae > Spodoptera > Spodoptera frugiperda. The sequence continues at coordinate 6,693,671 of NC_064217.1, read as the reverse complement.
CTGGATGATGTGTCATAGACATGGTGCGACGGCCGATAGCACGATTCTGTGCATTGATTCTAATTCATAATCAAAACTTAATTCTCGCCGCAACATATAATACAATGTTAGCTTTGTAAATGCTCTGGAATGTTCAAAAATATGTCCAGTTGTTACATAAAAGCAGGCACAGTCATAAACACACATTCCATCTAGTTAACATCTCATCCTACATTTACTAACAGACCCGAAATAACGGTATTACCGTGTTAACAGCGAAACAAAGCTTTTCCTATCTCAGAGGTAATCACGACTACGGCCGAATACTCCCGAATCTTCCCGAATGTTGCCGAACCATCCAATAATCCTTCACTACGGATAGTTGGACAATGTTGACGACTATGATGGAGATGGCATATTGCTGTACGCCGTCTCCATCATAATTTGTCTCCAAGTTAAGGCCTTTTTACTATTGGTCTATGAAGTCTTGTTACTTCTAGTAGAAATCAATGATATATTTATATACTAAATAACTTCTTCTAGCAGCTTCACCTGCGGTTTCGTGGGGTGCCCTTTGTGTTATTCCAGACCATAATCTACCCCTGTTCCAAATTTCATCCCGATCCCTTTAGCCATTTTGACGTGATTTACTAACAAACATACACATAAATATTCACATTTATAATATCAGTAAGATGGACTAAGTAATAGAGTTTGGATAGGCAGGTAATTATTTCTGTATTCTTAAGATTAAGGGGTTTTGTGATAGCATGACATCTGACAGGGAAGAATAAAGGGCGAAGATATATTGCTTCAATACCCAAATAAGTTTGGATAAAATCAGGAAGGTGATCATTACAATAATATCCATAGCTAATACTATTGAGATTTAAAAGTATCTTTGTAAAATGAATATAAAAGCTTTGAAATAGCAGTTATTTAGTTACTCATCCGTATTGAAATCCGTGTAATTTCAGTGAGTATATCAATCGGATTCAATTGAATCAAACTCGTACGGTATTGGATTACATTCTGCCTTCTACCTCGTCCCATGAGATTTGACAGCGTTGGCTGTATGAAAGTCACCTTTGCCTCTTTATGTAATACGCGATTTAGTTGTCTGTGATGTGAAATAGGAACTTCAATACATTTTCTAACAGGACAATTATTATACGAGTACTTAATATTAACTGGACTTAAAAATATACGTAGGTAATATTAAAAACATATACATATATTATTTGTTATAGTATATGGCGTAATAATGCACCTCTGCGTAATGTGCACCTCTTCCTACCCTTTAGGAGATAAAAGGCGTCTTCTTTATAGATTAAAAAAAACAACTGTCAGATTTATTGTTTAGTCCTTTTACTACAATAAAATTGTTTGGAGTTTTTGGCCTTCCATTGACCAAGAATTGTCGTATCAAGTAATTTTAAATGGAATTCGGAGGCGGTAGTGAGTTATTTTAATGTTTATTTGACAATGGAGAATCATTTTGTTGTGTACCGTGGGAAACATTCTTGTCTTTTACGCGAGAAACAAATCCGATTCATGTAAAATTCTGCTATTATGACGTTTTGTTTCGAAAATTTTTGTATTTGTGACAAAACACTTTTAATTTAGTTTTTCAGATTTGTGGAAATTTCTTTTCCATTTATATTTTTCTTTGTCATGTAAGGTTATCAAGCTTGTTATAATCTAAATTAGTAGAATAGAGCATAATCAATTTTAATTAAATTGTCTAAAGTACCTAATATGTAGCTTTAACACATCTTAGTACACAACAAGTAATTAAAATTGTTGACATTATCGCACTTTCATCCCCTTTGTCCTTCGATTAATAACGAAAATTCGATTACATTATACGCACGCTTTATACACAGACCATCCAAAATGTTGATTATGAAACAGCAGTTGGGTTATTGGGAGAGAAAATTCCGTGGTAAGGGAAGGGGGGTACCCTGCAGACTAGGTCAAGGGTCACTGGATCCTCTGCCTGACGGGGCCCGCCCCTATGTATATAGGATCACGATAATAGCCCATTGCGGCCTCATTACACCATTTTATTGTTCCACTTATCACATATTCCTTCGTTTCATCATTTCCAAGTGTACCATTTATTCACACACTTATTATCACGCGTCATAGCATTTGTAAACAAGTAATCGTTGGTTGAAATAGAGCCACAAACACGGACCATGCGATAAAGTAAAATTGTGGTTTGCGCCTGCTTGATATCAAATATTTATGCCCGAGCGTGGAAAGCCGCGGGCAGCAAACGCCTCGCAATGGCGCGGAAACAGTATAAAGCGTGTTATCCGACTACAAATAACATTTTTAGTGAAAAATAACATTGGGAAACTGACAATGTTAGCTCTAAACGTGCTCTTGGAAATGAATTGACTTTTCACCATTCGCGCCGTCGCGACGCGCGCCGTCAAAGCGGTAAACGCAATTCCACACGTTTTACATTTCCTCGCTTTGCTCACCTTTGCATTTTTAAATTGCTCCACGGATGTATCTTCACAAGATTACTGCGGAAAGCAGAGTAAAATCTCCTAAAACCCCACGATTATGCGAAAAATAGATAAAAATCCTTTAACCGATATAATGCGCAGCAAAACCCGGCTTATTATAAGCCCTCTGGTATTTGCTCGTTTCCCAGAATTATTGATACAGTAAATTGTTTACGTCAATAGAATGGAAGAGTTTTACCGAGAAATTCGGTAAAGTCATTAAAGCGTAACATTAGCCGCTTTCATTATTAATTAATTCGTTGTTTATTTTGTAGATATAATTAGTCGATAAAAGTATTTTAAGTAGTTTACGTCGGTTCTAATTTACGTGACAAAGAATTACGAGTTGATGTAGTTTAGCGGTGAAATATAAATTCTGTTCGCGTAACAGAATATTGCCTTCATAATAAGCCTCTCCTGGACGCAGACACATTTTTATTCGAGTCTCGTTCTCACTTCGTTTTATTTTTAGACAAAACACTGCCATGTATACTCGAGCTATTCGGTTGTTTAACTGCTGAAATCATTGCTTAGACGACGGATGAATTTTCAGTGTCGTCATTTTATTGCTCTTTTTAAATATTGAGATTGTAACCCACCTTGGTAACACTTTCCGAAGAAATTATTCTCCTCGAATTTATTTAGAAATGTATGGTACCTACAGTTAAATTTCATTTTGCCGCGTTTATTACTTAGTTTAGTATTTGTTCCCCTCGAAAAAGGTCTGTATCTGATCATATACCTAAGTATCGCGTAGTTTTATTCATGAATGTTACCTATGTATGTGTTTCTCTTCTAATGTAACAGTACAATAAATAAACACAATAAAACATAATGCAATTTATAAATACAATTTACAGCTTTATGCTAAAAAACCAGAAAGATAAACAATTTCATTCACAACATTTTCTTCACTCAACAATAATATTTGTTCTCAAAGTTACCTAAGTGAGAAAACTCATTCCTTAAAGATCTCTGCAGCTAATTCAGAGTTCACGAGAGACCAAAGAAATTCAACCCGTTTACGAACTAACGTTCCAGTTTTAACATTTCAAAGTGCAAACAAGTCTGTGAAAGTTGTTCCTGGTTGTGGGACCACACGGGACGTGTTTATTGCAAATAGGAGCTCAGCCCGACACTGGAACTAAACTAGCGCGGAGATTTCGTGTAGTGTGGCGCCGCCCTCGCTCCGTCTGTTATTATTTTATTTTCTTGATGGATATTGCTTGTGTCTAGTCCCTACTATATCTTAAAAGTGTATGAAATCTAAAAGAGTCGGCCTTTGAACTGTTTGTTTTGGTTTTCTCTTAGCGGATAGATTTGATGGTATGTCTGGAACTCGTTTCTGTCTACATTCCCAACGTATGATGTACTTTGTACGTCTATGTTGCCACCTTTCTGTGGAAAGTCTTTGATATTAGAACTCTTTGATAATAAACTTGTAGATAAGGTGTTATTCACTCTTCCTGGAATTCAAATGAATGTGTAATATAAGTTTAACTTAAATGAGGACGAATTAAAAGTTATTGTTGACATAAGTCAGCCAAGATTTACGTAATTGAGAAGTATTTTCGGCCACATCACAACACAATTTAAATATAGGTCTGCTCTAAATCAAACAACAGTAATTATCATTAAAATAATTAACACCATTAGTGTCATTGTTCCAAAGATAAACAAAAGGAATTAATATAAATAACAAAGTAAATTATGTAACTTAAATAAATAATTAAAGTTAACGTTGACTGATGAACGTCTTAAAAGCTTAATAATGTTGGCATTTCCGCATAATCGAGATTCAAGGCAAGTATTTCACATTATGAGAGTTAAATGCCGCATTTGAGTGCTTGTAGATGCCACTGACGAGCAAGATGTGTTGGTTTTGATTGGGAAAAAGTGGTGTCTCATTAACTTGTGCAGCTAGGTAGATAAACTATTTTAACTACTTCGCAGCTTATCAGAAAAAAAAATTAAAACTTTTCCAGGTCTATCCTTTTAGATTAAAAGTACAGGTGGCGCTATATTTGCGTCTGAATATTTTTCTTAGGAGTTGTAGTTTAAGGTATTGGGCATACGACTGCAGGTAGGTAAGGAGCCGTGACGTGAAGTATAAACACAAATAACTAAAAAATAATTTAATTAATTTGCTAGGTACTTCAGTTTCTCAACAACCTTCACAATAAACAATTAAACACAGTCGCTTGTATTGCAAACAATGTGAAAAGTTTTCAAACTATCAAACTAAACAATAATACAGTATTAAATCGCGAAACTATAAAATAAAATAAAATTTAAAGTAGTTCGTTGAAAAGTCGTCGCATAAAGTTACGAGTCGACTACTAAGTCATTTATTCAAACTGAACTGCAAAAGAATTAATTACTTAACCGAGTGTCGGTAGCGAAAGAACTTGTGAGCGATGAGTTAGGCTTCTTACACAGTTGAAACATGATTCAATGTTGCGCAACTTTTTTAAATATTTTCTTTACACCATCAATAGTTTGTGACAGTTTGGGGTTGGACTATTCATGTCCTATAAATAAGAGAGGATTGAAGATAATATCCACGTTTTGCAGATGGATTGAAACTTGAAGATAGTGTCTTAAACGACCAAGATTATCAGAGAATATTAAAAAATCCTGTATTTTTGCCTGGATTTTGTCAAATGTGTATTCTTATTCTATTAGTCGTTTCTTACTATAGAAGGGAAGAGTAGAAAAGATGAAAACTTTTTTTTTAACGATACTCCCGTCACCACATTCAGTCACAGTTTTTATTGCAACTGCCGCTCTTCTAAACCCGTGCCGGACACCGGTATCCACTCTCACACACTCCTAAATAAACTAATGAATTGAATTAAATAGGCATTATTACCGACGCTTAAATACTACATTTGTATGAACAAATTTTGTCATTAAAAATGAACTAAAGACATAGAACTTAAATCATCAGAACAACACAGTGAACTATAATATAACATTACACAACATTAACCTTAAACGGCACACGATGTAAAGAAGGAGAAATAATTGAGCAATAAAACCGCTCAAACTCAAACATTGCACAATAACAAACATTGCGCAACAAATTATTGCCGAGTGTAGGTGCAGCTTTTTGTGAGATATGGACAAGTTTACCACGCTACTTCCCCGCTACGTTACCTCATGACGTCATCTACGTACATTTTAATGGATGGTAGTCCATTTAATTAGGGGAACATTTGTTACGAAGCTTACTTGTGGGATTATTGCATTTTGTTTGACTTGCGAGCCAGCGTTCGCGATGACGTCATTAGCACGCTTTTGTTTTGAATACCGAACGTTTGGATGAGCGCGTTTTGTTTTTATTGCGATTTCTGCCAATCGCTGTGTTTTAAAGCATTTATAATACAAATGTTTTCGAGATTAGGATATTTTATTACAACGGTTCATGATTCAATGGCTTAACAAGAGTTATTGTTTGTTACGACTTATTTCTGATTTGGGTGACTGTACCGGTCAACAGTTTTGGAATAACTGGCCAGAGTAAGAGTAATGTATTGGTTATTATTGATTGCTTATTGCCACCGTCAGTTGGTAACAGTACTACTACATATATGTACTACTAGTTAAACTACTTGTAGTATTGATAGAAGAAATATTGTAAAAGAAATATTCATTAAAGTTTTATGTCCTCCTTTACTGAAGTATCTACTCAATTTTTTATTTTCTTCACATCGTAATTGGCTCTCGATAAATATCACTAACGATATCAATTCTACAACGTCATTAAAAAATATTAAGTGCACTTTCCAATCGTCTGACATTTCAATGAATACTTAGTACTCGTAGTAAGTATCTACTTACAGCAAACTTAAAGTAAAAAGCTTATTTGAGAGGTATCAATTAAATTGATATTTTCCTTTGCTTATTTAGTTTTGCACTTTATCACCAACAACGTCAACAGTCCGTGAAAGTCCACTGTTGGACTCCTCTACATTAACACTGTTTGTCATAACCACAACGTTTTACAGATAGCAATTCAACAGATTTTGGTTACAGCGCGGTCTCTGAATTGGTGTGGTCCTACCTGGAGAAATCGAGTGGGCCCGGAAGTATCTGGGACTGTGGGCCCAATTGCTAGATCGATTAAATTTCAATATTTCTGGTAACTATGACCGCTTCATAAGTGATAGTAAAAATCCATTGCACACACTCAAATGGTACAGTCAGACGAAAAAGTATTTAAAGTTAGTAATTTAAATTATTTATGATATATACTCTTCAGATTCCTTCAATCTTCAGATTCCTCCTTCCTCTAGACCTACTTTTCCCTCTTCCAATGGTGACAAATGTATTTTACTCTGCCGTCTAACCACGGCATGAAAGGCAAAAGTGAAGAACTTACTCAACTATATCTTTAAAAGCTTAAACTAATGCAGTAAAAATATTTCCGTAAGTACAGAACATTAAGCAATTTTCTTCCAAACTATCTTGAGAAATATTCGTCCAAGCAGGCTATAAATTAGCCTCGTAGACAAATATGAAATGGGACCTCGTCTATAGATCATAAAATTTGTCATATCGATTAATTTATTGATATTACGACCCGACTGTAATATGACTAAAGTCTATACTTTTTATGTATTTTCGTAATTGTATAGAAATCATAATATTTAACGTGTCATGTGAAAACATTAATATTTCAAGACATTCTTTGGAAGAAGTTGGTATTTTTATACATGTTTAGATATTATTTATAGCTATATTTCCTTTAATATATCTACTATCTACTCTGGGAGAAATAAAATATGTTCAACTGTCAGACAGTATTTTGGTGACTGACAAAAATAGCTGAAGAAATAAATCCTTCACTTTGGTTTACGTTTCTAAGAAAGGTCTTATAATAATTTACGAACCCAGATAACAAATTTTAGGGTTACCCTGAAACTGAATAAATATGTATGATCGAATAGAGAAAAATAACTACGTGGCTACAAGCTATTTTTCTCTAATCGATCATAATAATAAATGGAACGAATTTAATTCTTAATTCAATTTAATTCTTAATTCAATTCGTTCGTCGAAATTTTACCCATTTAAGTTACCTTACCTTGTTCATGATGAGAAGCCGACGACGGAGCGGAGAATGCGCTGGAGCACCCGGGGCGACGCGCTAGTCCCCCCAATTCTGGCACTGCGCAAATAATACACAGATTAGTCTCCTAAACACATTTAGGTACGCCATAATTAATTAAATGATTATACCATTGACTAACGGAATTCAGCGGGACATAGAACCTATTTGAACCAAAACCACCTGTCACCACAGAGAAACCCAATTAACGAATGCGGTCCAACGTGGAACAGAATTTGTATGAAATTAATAGCCCAGCCATTCAACATGAACTCACTCAGTATAATTAATTACTAAACTAGAGCTGTCATCAAAATGTTCACTAAAGTTTCAGTGTACGAATGAAGCGCTCAACAGACTTGTATTTACAGAGTGGTCACAAAAGTTACGGCTTTTATTTCAATTTGCTCGACTGACCCACTTTATCCAATCGCAGATACTCATGAATTCCTGGCATCCCGTAACAGAGTTATGCTCTTTGAATACAGCTAAAAAGTTCCAGAGATCGAGAGTTCAGTATGAATGTTTGTGAACAGCAGAAAGTAAATAATAACGATTCCTAGAATTCTAGAACCTAACTCGAATACTTTTATTTAAATATACAACACATTTTACTTTACTCGTACAAATACTAAACTTCCACGTTGAATAGAATATTCTTTTTCTAACACGAAGCGAGCGCAAGGAGCCCGGAGTTAAACAAAGAAAACGGAGATAAATGTACTTCAAACATATCTCGGAGTTGTCATACATTTATCCAGACGGCAAACAACATAAAAAAATGAAGGCAGGGCGGTGAATGCGAAGCGATTAGCGTTCGGCTTTCATGATTAACTCACACAAGTTCGCTGTCTCCCTCGTCCTTCGCCCGTCTGTTGTTCGCCTGTCCCGAGAAATGTTCAAATGGTTTTTCTCAGCAAGATAACAAATAGGCCACGGCCGCTTAGACACTAATCGGGTTTCACCGAAATGGGATTTCGCTAAGCTATGAAAATTAAATGCTCTGCTCTCAAATTCGAATTATACCGAGATGAAAATTAAATAAATTCAACGTGGCCTACGATTCAAACCAATCTGAGTGAACTTTTCTCTATCCGCCTGAACTCGCCAGTGTGACTTTCAATTGTTTTATATTGGCGGATTTGCGGGGAACTTGTACGTTGATCTTTTTGTGCGCGCTATGAATCGGTGAACCTCAAACAGAGCATTATCTCAAAAACCGGACGCCATTTTTTGCGCTGACGTAAATTGATTCCTAAATTAGTTGAAACACAGAGCTTTGTGTGTTTAAGTGCTGTAAGATTTCGCACACGTAAAGCGCTATTCAATTTAGAATTATCTCGGAACGAAATTAAATTGAATACCAAATAGTTGAGATAGTGCTGATTTGGAGTCTGTGCGGTGAGCGGGCGCTTAGATAAGTGGCTGCTATTTAATATCTGCAAGATAGGAGGCTGGCGCCGTGCCACCGGACTACGACGAATTACAAATAGGACCGACTCATATCTCGGAAACGCAAGAACTTAACTGAATTACTCGTTAAATAACTCATCAAAGTCAAAAGAGAGACTGTGATCTTCAAGGAGGTTTAATATGTGTTCTAAAATACTACGTATTACCTGTATGAAATGCGTAACAGTAGTGATTATAAAGAGCGGTAGGAACCGATTCAGCATTACATATTGTTTTCTAATTATTAGATAAAAAGTTATCAACTTTTCCCTACGAAATCGGTTGAGGAAAATTTTCTGGAGAACTTTTAATCTACTTTTAGGAACTTAAAGGGATAAAACTTGAGGAAATACTAAGTAATACGCTTGTTATTGTTAGTATTAAAATCGAAATCAATTAGTAACCATCAACAATTTACAATGTTTGAAAGAAAGAACACGCAAGGACGTGAATTGACTGATTTATTCATATGGTCGTGATTATTGGAATAAGGCTGCATTCAAGAAAATTCACCGGGAATATCGGGGCCAGTGTGAAGTCAAGGAAAGTTGTTATTAATGAATAAATAGCTACACCATTAGTTAAATACAGTAGCCAACTGCCAGCCTACTCCTTTCTCAATTAGATTTTCAACTTTATTATTTTCACATAACGTTGAAAATCCAATGAAAAATATTTACAGATTACATTGGAGTAGGTTGATCTGATGTGCGAGGTTGTTTTACGTCGACACGTTTATGACGTTTGGCAGTCTGATTGGTCCGCTTTAAGTTGAGCAACCAATCAGAGGGCTAAACGCTGTAACGTTTCAATAGCCTTAACGTAAAAATAACTCGCACTCGGTACCCTACTGTAGGTACACCTACATAAGTTATTTAATAGATAAGCGTGAAGGTGTGAGTATAGTGTTACTTACTTAAGGTTAGAAGCCCAACTAGTTAAGTTTAGTGGTTAAATACTCTGAGAGAAAGCTTTGAAGCCGCAACCACTTGTATATGGGTTGTGTATGAGAACTTCTTACCTGGAGTGAGGGTAGGCGAGCAGCCTGCAACGGAACGTGGTGGGGAAGACTTCTGTCTGCCTTCAGCCCCCACTAGGGGAAACGGGACAGAAAGAGAAGAGTACATTATTCGTTCACAGAGATATTATAAAATTGGAGTAAGACAGCATTCATTGCTGTCCATGATTTTCCATTCAGTACTAAGAGCTAAAAGTTTATATAAGTAGATTCATTTTGTCTACACGTTTACCTATGTTACGCTTTTCAGTTAATATAGGTACGTGATAATAAATGATGTTTAAAATGAGCTACATTAAACTATAATAAAATGTAAGAAGACACGAAAATGTTTTCATAATTTTCTATAAGCCCTGGATGAACTGTGATCCAATTAAAACTAAGCTCATAATCCCTAAAATAATCTAAGTCATAACACAGCTTTAAGTATTACTTACACACATTAAAACAAAGGAACGATGTCTAAACAGAAGCCTTAGTACGACTTTGTTTTACGTACGACGTAAACGAAACGAGACTGCATTCGGCGTTCTGATTGGTTGGTTTATTCCAGCCAGCTAATCAGAGCGCCGAACGCGCTCTCGTTTCGATTACTTTAATATCATACTAAGGGTACTAATCTACTAAAACTGGCTACTTTGGTAAAAGTATACGGGAACACACAGTATGCGGCAGGGATGGCAAACCATTGGCACACGCGTCATTGAGAACCATTGGCACGCATGTTCATTGATGGCAACGCAACACAATATTTTCGACACGTGCAGTTGCGCATGCCCTTAGCGCTGTAGCTATACTTTACCTACAGTTGAAATATTATTATATTTATTAGATATTTCTAATATTCGATATCAGTACCAAAATCTGTGGATTCAGATCGAATTTTTACATTAGTTGAATGGCGTTTCTGTCAAAATTAGATTGGTTATTCATTTCCACCATGAAACTAATGTGAAAGCTGAATTTCAGAGGGCCCATAAACTTTTTTGCTACTTGAAGTACGTAGAATAAAAGGTCAAAATAGTTTTATGACACACTAACTTCTGCCAGCGGCTTTGTCCGCGTTCCCGTAGGAGTATACTATCACCTAAGTCAGCTCATACGTTGTCTGTACACCAAATTTCATCAAAATCAATTAGTTTCAGCGTGATTGACTGACAAATATCTAAACATCCAAACAAATAAACTTTCACGTTTATAATATTAGTGTGATTTATGACCTTAAAAACGTTTGTTTAGAAAAATTGCCCTTTATGCCCTCAATAAACATTTATTTTTAAAGGACGCGTTGATACGTAAATAAATGTTCACCATCCCTAAGTATACGGTTTCTGCTTACGTGTTCACATGCCATTAAACATATTCTTGGGTACTTGAATAGCTTTGTAATTTCCTTTGTTTTTTCCTGAAGTGCTTGTAAGATAATAGGATTGAATAGAAATTGTTTTTTATTTAGAAAATTGCTTGCTTCTTGAATCTTTATTTGTTGTAATAAATTTTACTGAACAAAATCTTCTTCTGAATTTGAACTGTGTATTTCATTCTATTTATCTACAGACAGACTGGATAATTTTGTTATTGATATTTGACGTTTACTTGAGCATTACATACAAATAAAATGTCTAAATATAATATTTAAAAAATAAACTAAAGTTACTACAATTATTTACAACTTAAAAATATCTAAAAAGAAATAAAAACTAACTTAAAGCGTCAAAAAATAATCCCCACCGGGGCCGCGTCGTGAGGTAGGGTGTACGTGCCATTCAACGCATTGCCACGTTGAATGGCAATGCTTAACCTGACTTAAATTGACTGGATTAATGGTTTTATATGCTCTTTGACACACGTCTTTACAATAGCTCTTAATATACCCATTAATCCATCTATAGCATAACAGCGCTAATGTGTCTTACAACATTATTGTAACTAAACAACTAATTTTCTTATCTTTTATTCTATAATCACAACGTTGATTATCTCATTTATTTACGCGCGTAAATTAGATAATGTTAATCAAGGATAGACAATACATATTGGATGATGATGTTATTCATCTCCATGTTTACCAAACAACGTTTATTTGTGATAAAAGAAAAAACTAATCGTTAGTACGTGAGATATCGTGTTACGTAAATAATTACCAGCAAATTGTTTTTCTTATAACCTCAGTAAATGTCGGAATTAATTAACTGGCCGTTTCAGTATCATTATCCCGTCATTAAAGTATTTTTGTTTGTCTAACAAGTGTCAGCTACAGCGGAGTTGAGCTCACAGAGCGGTTTCACTGTTTGAGCACACTTCCAACTAAAGGGATTAAAAGTTTATTTTGCAGCGACAAACACGACCTCTGTCGGTCAATATTTGTAAACGTTGGACCTATTTGGAATGAACAGAAGATTTATTGGATTTAACGGAAATTGGTACGTTGTAATGGATCCTTTGTTATTATTTGAGTTCGAAAACTACGCTTGGTATTGAACGAAAATACTTAACGATGATTTATTGAAGACAATGGGTATACCGGTAAACTATGGCAACTTTACCGGGCCCTTGGCAACTTTACCATACTATAGGTATTCGGTATAAACTCATTTATCTAAAAATCTACCCACTAGAATTCTGTTTTGTAATAGAAGTATTTTTTAGACATTAAAAGGAAATATTTACTATATTTTGCGTAGACGTAAGACTGCTATTATGCCAGTAATGGCCGTCACAATGTATGCGTGAAAATGAGCTAAAAGTTAGTTGTTCCTAAATTGTGCTTACAGAGCCTTAACTATTTGTCACAGGTGAGTGAAATTTTGATCTTGTATGTATATTATAGTTGGGATTACTGTTGTAATGTCAGCAATTGCTTTTTCTTTAATTTATTGATAAATAATCGCTTCGGTAATGTTGACACAGGTTAGGTAAAGTTGCCACGGCCTGCTTTGTGGCAACTTTACCTACAGTTAAATTCGGGTTCTATAAATTCACCAATTTTCAAAACTCCTGGAAAACTTTCCAGGCAATAAATGTTTTTTTTTGTTTGTGTGTATGTAACCATTTTCGAATACCTAAATTTCACAGCATAATAGTGAATATCCTGGATGATAAGATATAATGTATTTAATAATACCTCTTGTTTTACAGCCAAAATGGCTCCCATGAAACAAAACCGCAGAAAACTCGGAGCTAGACACTATAAAAATTATACGGAAGTGATGTTATAATTAGCTATGGAGATAGTGAAGTCATAAAATTAAAAAGTCAAGGATTAAACATTATTTTGTAGCCTTTTTTACAATTTTAAACATAAATACTTAAAATTTTAGAACTTAATTTAGTTTAAAAGGGAATAACATTTTTGTTAGAAATTTGTGCGTTTTTTTACTTTAGGTTTAAGGTTTATTAATTTTTTTTTCAAATATACATGTAATAAAAATGTTCCTCCATTTTTGACAACCCCGAGCGTAACAAATTATTTGTATGTAAATTACGATGAAACCCGTGGCAACTTTCCCTAATGTCTGTGTAGCCGTTATCTTTATAGATTTCCTCATATTGTTTGCATTATAATACGAAGAGGTCCTAGATGAAGCCCTCTGTACCTCAACAACTCTTTAATATGCAATACACGATGAATACGGCGCGTAGGTAAAGTTGCCAAAAATTTGGTATCTTTACCCATGTTGTTTTTTCTTTACTACGGCTAAAATAAGTGTTTGTATTTAATGACGATTACGGTAAAGTGAGCCAGATAGACTACAATTCTAAATATATAGTTTTGGTTTCTATGCGTCTTATGGTTAAAAATATATTTCGTGTTTTGTTCTAAAATATGGTAAAGTTGCCATGTTTTACGGTACGTAAACAGAAACACATTGAGTTTTTTGGTTCGTATAATATAGTAATGTGAGACAAGGACAGATTTCTATCAGAATATGTTTACTCGGGAAACGAAAACAAAAGAGTACTACAAAGACCTTGTGTATGTAAGTCAAAGTCCATGAATACTAAGCTACACGGTGGCTTCATTGACGAAATTCGTTCATACATCGTTTCTACCATCGAATATAACATGAAAGTTCCAAACAGAATTATGAGTTGACTTCAAGAAATTTATAACACAAACAAATCAAGTCTCCTACAACATCAGATTAAATCTAGACAAGATTAATCTCGTTGAAGAAACTCCAAACATTTCCAAAGTCCAAAGTCCAAACATTCCTTATGAATTATCCTTAATTGAGCCATCGGAATACGAAACAAAAAGCTAAAAGTCAAACTACAAACAGAGAGAGACACATCTGAGGATCACAAGAGACATTAGTTGGAAAATGAGACTAAAACATAAGAGATTATGTTAATAGGTGTTATAATATTCTCTGGGAGGCCAAGACTTTGCTTCGACATCTGCAGGCTTGGCTCCGCGCCAAACTATGTAGTTGGTATACCGACTCCAGTACCTACTTAACTTACACTCTGTTTATAAAACGTCTAGAAGGGACTCACTACAAAACGTTTTACTCTTCTTTCCTTATGCCAAAGTAATTACGACCAACTGTTGATGTTATCTTTGAACAATCTTATCGCTTTAATGGCGCAATTTACGTTCCCAATGTATCAATTAAAGTCATTGTAATTTGGATTGTAAATGATCGCGATGTAAGACTGGAGTGTTATTAAACTGTAAGTGATATTTACAATTAATTGCTAATCATATATTTTAGTACAGAGACGAGGACGAAGAATGGTGAATGTGTTTATGAGAACGTAATGTATTCATTCATTAGAGTTTACGAATATATTGAGTTAAGCAAGGTCGTGACTAATTCATTCAAATTATTATGTAAAATAAAATATGTTGAGAACATAACAGAGCGACATTATATAAAAATTAATAACAGAACACGAGCAGCTCAACCAATGAACGAAGCGAAACAAACAAAAAACGTCGGGCGTGTGAAACGCGACACATCGGGTGCGCCCGCGCAGCGCACGAGGTCGGCGCTCGTCGAAAAACATTGACCTATTAACGTACGGTATGAGGTAAGCGGTCTTGATGAACGATACACGAGAATTCAGACCTTTTGCTTTCAGAACAAAACTCTATTAATATGATAGAGATGAAGACGTTTGATTGAGAAATCTCAACTCTTGAAACTTAAGTTCTGATTAAAATGTCTGATACAGAAATCCTGAAGTAGTTTACTATGACATTCAGGAAAAAGTATGATTATGAAACCAATGAACGAAGCTAATGATGTTTATTTCACAAAATATCCATAAAATTCGTATTTAAACAGACTTTTATCACAGCGTACTACTTTTATACGGCAAAAAGTGTTGAATAAAATGTGTCTACATCAGAGGGCCTTGTTATTTATGGTGAATGTTGTGGATTCGTAAATAATGTAAATGGGTCGTTAAAAGTTATCAGACAGACTGTCCCAGAATCATAAATGAGTGAGTATGTTTCTAAATAAAATTTTGTTCACATCAAGTTACACAATCCAGTATATCATGGTCCTACTTTGTATGGTCTATTCGCACATTCAAAGGTCAGTTTATATTGGTTTTGTATAGCTTGGTGTGTCGTCTCGTGTACCTTCAGATTCACATTTCCTAAGTTAATTCGTTATAGGTCAGACGTACTAATGGATACTGGTACTCTAATTGATCTAAATCGGGTTGTTTTCCTAACCAATCGTAAATTAAAATTTCAGTATTTTGTGCGGTAGCAATTCATTGGTTTGAAATTTTCATTACGACATTTACCTTATGGAATAAAAATATGCGTTGAGTGACAGGGGATTTGACATTTTACACAATAATAAAAAAATATATATTGTATATGTTTATTAATAACTCGTATTTTGACGCAATTTCATTTGGTCCTTTTGTGGAGAACGAAACAATATTTTACCCTATTAAATTATTAAAAATTTAAATAGGTAACGTCAAGCTAGCTTAAAATGAAAATGTATCATTGACAGCCATAAAAATATTTCTAGGTTTTATTTGTTAATAAGTTTGTAATCAAATCAAATATGTATGTACAATCAAACCAAATTATATTTTACCAGAACAAACCATCTTAGTGGAACATGACCACAAGCGATCTCTAAACATGTACAAAGCGTTAACATGAGCAATGAGGCGTTGAGCTCGTTGAATCTTGAATTTAAAACTATCTCGACCTCACACGTAGACCACTCGACAACAACGCTAAAACGACATCCATTGCTGTTTTCGTTCACAGCAATTTAGTCAATCAGGAAAGAAATGAGGCAATGGATATGTGTGGACGTTGGTGGGCAATATGTGGTTAGTCTAATGCTAGCACCACACCTGCGCGCACATGAGCATTTGATGCTATTTTGTCCGTGCTATACAATGTGAACAAACAAGTGCGATCAAGTCTGGCGCTAGCATAAAGTCATGGCTTCATGGCTCAATGACTGTGCTAACACCAGTTAAAGCTTGGCTAATCCGTGTCGGAAAAAATGTATGTGAAAAGTTTAACAGGCTTTAAACATGATTGGTGTTTTCAACAAGAAGTTAGGTCTAACCTTTGTGTATTTAATTTGAAGCAATGAGTTTAAAAATTGGGACATTAGGTTTGTTTTTGTTACAGAATAAATAGAGTTACCTAGCTATACAATCATTGAAATTTATACATTAATTGCTCAAGGTTTATCCAAACATGTTTTCATTGTTTAACTTTTTATTGTTTAACATTACATTAGTTTGTCTATTCTAACTAAAACGTACAAGTTTAGCTTTCGTAATGAAAAGGAGTGCGTTGATAAATTCATAAGCAATCTTATACTAATCGAAAAACATACGAATTCCGTTATAACAGAATACATTTTCCCACAAAACGTTATCCTCGGGAACGAAAATAAAAATATAATACGTTCTTGTTAGTGATTGTACTGAAATCTTCGTTATGTTGAACCATATTATATGATTTGTTTGCACAATATTCGCGTCTGTTATATGGATTTTTATACCCAGTGTTATTTCCAGTAGCTCCTCGTTCGTTTTTTTTTCTTTTTGTGGGTTATAACCAGTTTATTGCTCTACTTATTTTTTTCTTCTCATATTCAAGTTATCAAACTTTCTGAGATTTTTACAATAATGTTTACAACGTTTTTTATGCCTTTAGGATTTAAGATATGATTTTTTGTTATCATCTTCATTCAGGCTTTTATAAAAGTACCGTTTAAATTCGCGGAAGTTGAGGTATCTAATATGATTATAAATTGAAAATTGATTTATTTTATTTAAACTTTTGTATGAAATAAAAATGAAAATAACAACAAATTGCTGACGAAAAGAATGCTGACACTTCACAGAAAAACAACTGTTTTTTCATTCATTCAAAAAACATTTTTAATCTCAATTTCCGTGTAAAACATTTTACAGTTACAAAACAGAAAACAGGAAAAATGTGTTTTCCCAAAAGATCCAAAATGAAATCCTACAAAGCTACGCAACAAAATATTCGTGAAGAACTTTTTTCAGCTTCAGTTACTCGAAAACAATCAAACGGGAGTTTCACAGTTTTCGCTTTTTAATAAACGGTTCTGGTTGCTGAAGTCACGTGCAAAAAGTCCCTATAGTTATTCATATTATGAAGGGTAGCGTTCGTTCTACGTTTCCACGTAAATATGACGTATGGGATTGAAAAATGGACCTTTTATCCCCGATTGATGGACGTGACGTTGGGTAATGGAATCATTGATGCTTTTGATGTGGTGAAACTAATAGTTTGGAAACTAAAGGGCTGACTATTTGTCAACCTCTATGAAATAAGATTTTTTTATTGATTTTATGGTCTTTTGAAAAGAACACTATAACATTTTCTTTCGTATTTATTAAAAAGTAGTAGTTAAGCTAAGGTTGCTTTAAAAGACCCATATATAATGTAATTTAACTTTGTCCTAAAATCAAGTTTCAGTAATCGGACGTCAGGGAGTGATTATAAAGGTAATCTTGCTGCTAAAGTTTCTTAGCGTAAATAGATGGATGAGAAACTTTAAGATAAAATATCCATAAAGATGTACTATAAAAATTAACCTTTATTATAAGGTAAAATCTAGATTTTGTAAATGGATTGCTATATGGATAGCTGAATGGAGTTTAATAGAAGTATTTTTGTCAAATTGTTTTGTTGACTTTTGCAACAGATCTCTTATAACATAACTAATAACATAACAGGCAAAAACAGAAAAATAATAAGCAAACCTCTGCCTACCCTACCCCTTCGGCACTTACCAAGCATAATTTACATCAGCACAAAGAGAAAATCCAATAGAATATTGCTTGAATAGAAGAGAGGTATCAATTTTAATAATCGTTCGGCGTAAAGTAGCCATTTAAATGGGGTGATCGTAATGCCTTCCGGGCTTATAAGTTTTATGAGACCTTTAATACCACGGGAAACTTGGCCACTTACTTTTATTATTAGATGCGAATAAGATTTATGATTATACTCAGCGGATCATATGAATTCTAATCTTAATGTCTTTGATGGGAAATTGATAGCTTGTGGATATGTTTAAGTGGATATTCGAAAGGCGTTTTTCGTAGAAAGGTACACAATTTCGCTGAAGGGACGCGTTTGGATAGTAGTTTAGTATCCATATAGTAGTTACTAGTTACAAAGTAACTAATGATTGATGTTGATTGATTGTTACCCTAAACTATTAGAACATTTTCTTCTTTTTCGAAACTTCATCGTAGTCACATTAGTCAACTACAAAGCAGCAGATGGATAACAATGAATTATTTCATTCGTTTTGTATTTTATCTTCGGTTTCAAAATAAAAGTTTCATTCGACAAAAAACGAATCGAAACGTGGCTAAGTTGTAAAAATAATTTACATAAGATAATAAATTCCGATGAAGTTCTACACGAGCGTATCATTTATTCCTGAATAATTTGAAAAATAATTAATTCATTACATGAGGGAAAAGAAACGGGTTCTGTAGATATTATCGACACTCATGGCCTACCGACTTGATACAGTATTTTATTTATATTTCTTGTCTTCATGATTACACGCTTTTCAATCTACCGCCGGCGCTATCTTTCATCGCTACAAAAATCTGACGATCTAAATTAAAATATCGCTAGCTCCAGCCCTATCGTGAACGTACCGATTTAAGCGAAGCCTTCGTGAAGT
Organism: Spodoptera frugiperda; assembly: GCF_023101765.2. Classification (NCBI taxonomy): domain Eukaryota; kingdom Metazoa; phylum Arthropoda; class Insecta; order Lepidoptera; family Noctuidae; genus Spodoptera; species Spodoptera frugiperda. The sequence continues at coordinate 6,674,408 of NC_064217.1, read as the reverse complement.
TAATATACTGTATCAATGAATTAAAATAAGAGCAAAACGTTGATGTACTTTAAAACATGGTTCCCCACTAATATTTCATAGTCTGAGCAGTATTTTATTCATAGTAGCTTAGTTTTATAAACTACTTCTTCGTATTCAGAGATTTAGTTTAGTATTCAAAGTAGTTTATTTACCTGGATGTGAATGCGAGTGGTCGGCGGGCGGTTGCATGGATGACAGGGCGGAAAGTGGAGTGTAGCGGGCTCCGTCTTCTCGAGAACATCCCTCCTGTGGATACATTAACGCTTTAAGCTCTTGATACTACATACTAAATTATTTAATCTACCAAGATGAATCCGCTACTTTATTTGTACAACGTAGGTAACAATAAAGCTCAAAGAGGAGGGAGAGAAAAGGACGTCCTCTAAGGTAGGATTACATTACATTTCAGCACAAAAAAGGCAGTGAAATACGCCGTCGAGAGGACGTATCGTACGTAGATCAACTAACTTGTATTATGTGTATGTATATCTATTTAGGATCCTGGCGCTTCTGAGAGTTTAACATTAATAAGATTTAACGCGTCAGACGATATAATCTGCGTCAAGGGTAACATGATGGTTACTCCTTTCACGCGTAAATCGTTCACGCCTCAATTGATAAGCAGAATGCAAACGAAAAGCGCCATTCGCATCTAATGCAAAAAGCTTATTTTTCTTTGTAGACGTCTGTAGGGCAAAGCGATGAAGGATAATGTGTGGATGAGGTCCCGAGGCATGTTTACATAGAACTTACTTCATTACCGCGTATTAATGAGAACCGAAGCGCCAGCGGGTGTAGTCTTTATTACGTATGGGTAATACGGGGTCTGATTTACTAACTTCCCCGATGGAAAGGGGTTTATGTGATTCATATTCACGAGTATAAGTGACTTATTCGAGATTACAAACTCCATTTACAACTGAATAATGTTCTTACCTTTTCACAGTTTGCTGTTGCTGTGGTCTGTGTGTGACTTGTGGATGAGATGCGGTACTGCATGCCGGATACCGTGCAAAACCCCTCGTGATGATGTGTGGAGTACACCCCGGTAATAGTCACATCAGTGTCCTGGTTAACTATCACTTCAACTTTTTGTTTTCTATCCGACACAGCGGATTCATCACTTTCAGATTTAGCTTCGTATTCGTTTTTTGATTCCGACTTAACGCCGGAAGTTACCCCGTTTTTTGACTTCTGTGAGTAAGATTCATCGCTACATGAGTCTGATGTAGTATCATCTTTATTGGATTTAGGTGAACGTTTTTCGTAACTAGCTGCTAGAATTGCGGTAGCGTTTAGGCTTGCCATACGTTTTTGTACGACCATATCTTTCAGGTCCATTACTACTTCATTTCTGTTACGTTTTTTCTTCACAGGTACTCCGGCTGTCTTTTTCATTTTAGCAGGCGGTTTATCAGAATCTGATTTAGTAGAAGAAACTTTAGATGAAGCTTTCTTCTTCTCCGAATTAGTCGACTTTTTCTTGGTGTCTTGTTCGCTATCTTCACTTGAAGAGGTAGAAGACTTTGGGTCCCAGTACTTGCCTGCACTTCTGATTCCTGGCACTCCACGCAGAGATCGCTGTGGTGGGTTATCGTCCGAACTTTCCGAGCTATCTTCTTTCTTTTCTTTTTTAGCTTCATATTCCGATTCTGAAGTACTTTCTTGTTTTTCCGTTTCTTTAGTTTTAGTTTCCTTCTTTTTAGGAGACCCAGCCTTAGAAGTGCTCGGTAAGACTTGCCTATCAACTGTTTTCATCAATCCCAATTCCATGTGTGTTCTACTTTCATTCTCATACAAGCAATGGACTTTCGCAATTGCGTTAAGCGATGCCATCCGATGTTTCTTAGGACCACTCCACATCGATAGCAATTTAAGCCGTCTTTTACTAGGTTTTTCATTACCTAACAAAGCCGAACTTTCTTTGAGGTCTATAAGAGAATCTTTCGACAGTTCTTTTAGTTCTTTAGAAGGTGGTTTCTTTCCACCATCTGTAATTCTGTTTTTCTTTAACTTTTTATTCTTCGCTTTTTTATTTTTAGGACTATCAGATTCGGAAGACTCTTTGGTGTCATTGTCATCGTTAGACTCACTAACGCTTTCTTCTGATGACGAATATTGAAAACTTTTAGTATTCAGAGCAAATTTTGAATTATCTATTTCTTCATCTGAAATGCTGCTTTTCTTAGTCTGTTTTTTAGGTTTTACAGGACTTTTCTTTGTATTTGTGTTAGCTTTTGCAGGTTTTTCAGTTTTGTCACTTTTAGTGGGTGTATCTTGGTCAAGAAATTTAATTGGACTAAACGGCTTCCCAGTTATACTAGATTTTCTTGCCACCATTTTGTAAGATTTACTAACAATAGGTTTGGGTTTTTCTTCGGCTTCTGCCTCACTGTTAACAGGATTGTTTTGTAAAGTAGATGTGGCATTAGCATTTTGATTTTGATTAGCATTTAATTCTTCAGACCGCTTATTTTTCAACTGTTTGACAACTTCTTCGATTGGTCTGTGAGGCGAATACTTTTTCTTTTCTGATTCGGCCTTTTTATCAATTACAGTACCTTTAACTCTAGCTATTGGTCGAACTCTACCGATGTTCTTATTTACAGGACTACGAAAATCAGATAGAATGCTTTTTGGAGAATCAACTTTTTCCGTGAATGTATAAACATCAATCTCTGGTCCCTGTGATACTAAAGTATTTGAAGAATTTTTGTCTTTAGCGTTATCTTCCGCTTTGGTTTCTACTTTCATTGAAACAAACCTCTCTGAAACGCTTAAATTGCCTTTAGAGTTTTTACAACACTTAACATCGATATCTACAGTTCGCGGTGATCTAGCTGACGTGAAAAACTTTGGAGGCCTTTCCGTTTCAGTTTTAGGTGTCTCTGGTTGATTACCAGGAGCCCCAGTAGGTTTAGATGTTGTTTTACTAGGGGCATCAGTGGTATTTTTCGGGTCAGATTTGTCGTCACTTTTTTCTGCTTCTAGTGATTTAGTTTTACTATTCTCGTTATTTTCTTCAGTAACCGTATTTAATTCCTTTTTAATAGTAATATCTGTACTTTTGGTCTCATCAATTTTTTGGTCTTTTTCTGTGGAATCTGGTTTTGCTTGAACCGTCCCTTTCTTTTTGTCATTATTAGCATTTCCTTTTTTTATTACAGTCTTAGCTTTTGAAAACTTCGGTGTTGCTTTACTTATAACATCTTTATTAATTTTGTACTTAGTATCTTTTTTACCCTTTACGCATTTTTTTACAGTAGCTTTAACAGGTTGTTTAGTTTTCTTGTCAACCTTGGTAGCTTTTTTCGGAACATTTTTCTTTACATTATCTGGTGTACTTTTAGTCGCGTCTTTCTTCTCTTTTGGATCTTTCTTGAGCTTTTTTGTTGGTGAATCACCTCGTGACGTGCCTGCTTTACATGGTCCAGATTTAACAGCTTCTGTTGTTGTGTCGTTTTTATCTGTATTAGCAGAAGTGTCATCGTTTTTGGAAGTGGATGGGTCGTCTTTGGAAGAACCTTTCTTAGTATTTTTAATCAATGATTTATTCACTAAATTTTTAACCTTTTTAGGCGAAACAGCTTTTTTAGTAGCTTGTTTCGCTGTTGTGTTTTTAAATGATGGTTTACTCAATTCCCCTTTCTTAGGTAACGGTTTTGAAGCTTGTGACCGCATTGTCTGCTAGGGTCGTATAAAATATGCCGTCATCGATGAAGTGATTCTTGAGATCACATTCTGAAACAAAGAAAAAATAAATTTTAGTTTAATAATTTTACGGATTATAATATTGACACGGGTTTCTGATTCAATTAACATACATAATATAATTGATGTAACGACAGCTGCAATCCGTTCCTAACTATCAAATCTTACAACTGTCGGTAATCGGGCAAAAAATCTTTTGTTGTATGATTTACCCAACGGCAGATGGCCGTTATTGTTACGCTTGGATTTCTTCGGGTAACGGAATCATAGGTAATAGTGATGAAAGAAAATACGTAGTTACGCAAGCATTGGCAGCTATTAATCGGAATTGAATATCAAAACTTCAATTATAACAATTACACGTGTGAAGGGTTGAACAAAAAATTGGAACACAAATAAATATTGTTAATGAAATGAATAATGTATAACAAGTATTAAGTGATTCATATAAAAATAAAACAACAATCGATAACCACGTGCTAAAGGCAATATATAAATTCTGACCAAAGCAAACATCTGCTTCGATAACACTACACACACATAAATAACCCGATACACTGGGTTTAAGGGTTTTTTTGCTGTTGAAAAGGGTCCAAAACTAACCGAATTTTATACCTGTGAGCACGTGCCGTCATTAGTGAATACAAAAAAGATAAGATAACTGCCAGAAGCTAACAGAAAAATAAAAGATACGTAGATTATTTCGAGGGGTGTCCGATAATAATGTGCATTAAATGTTAATGTTGCACTCAAATGGATTCTTTTTTGTATATCTTCCTTTATGACATAATCTACCTATATTTAAAGATTTCAGATAAAATTTAATTTTTATCTTACTGACAACGAAGTCTTAATATTACTTATGAAATGAAATTTTTGATTATATAAATTCATAAAATTTTTTAAACGTTAAGATTCATAACAAATCGAAAAGTCATAAAGTTCAAACCAATAATTGAAATATTCAATATCGACAACAATTTTTACAAATAAAATATTTCTATAATTTACAACGACGAAATACAGAAAGCTTTTAAAGAGGAATTTTAAGACGGATCTACGCATTGCTTCAAATGAAACACGCTCGTAAAAAGACTGATGTTCATTGAGGTCAAACATTTTGGGCGAAAGCGTCAGTGTGGACGAACTATTTCAATAAAACTTTTTGAGCGGCCTTCACTGTGTCTGTGAATATTTAATGGCTGTTTTGTAACCGTTTTATTAAATATTTGCTTGTACATGTGCCCGTGTGTCGGTTACTTTAACACAAAGTTTGGTGGAAAGTCAAATAGGTACTTGATGTTTTGCGTGAGATTGCAAGTCTAAGTGGATTAACGTTCAAGTTTGATCTTTTCTAGTAAGAATATTTTGATTGAGTGGTTTTTAGTCTGCTTTGAAAAATGTATAGTAATATACTTCATAATTTAAAACTTGGAATACCTAATTGGAACACATTTTTGATACACTATTCAAATGAATTTCAATGGAATATGTCGGTATTGTTAGGGATATTACCTCAGTGCTAAATGAGAATAACGAAAATAATCAATTAGACACTTACGTAGAAACAGAAAATATTCATATAAAAAATATTGATTCTAAATATCAATAAAGAAGAAAGAAACACGAACGTCTTTTTGTAACCTAAGCCATCGTAATAAGAGTTGTTGTTTGCAACGAAGAAAAAAATAAGTTCTCATTTCTTCTAAGAACTGGCTTCGTTGAGTATCATTTTCCACTTTTCCAAAGGGATATTGTACATTATAGTTTTATTTACGTTGTGGACAGAAAAGTATCTTAAAGTTATTTTACTTCAGAGAAAGACATTAAATGGTTATTTACAGTTAGCCTCTCTCATATTATACGATATTTGTTTGAAAATGATGAACAATGGATAAGTATCATTTTCCAATAACCCTTCTGCAACTATTTTCTTTTGTACCTCTTCAAAGGTCAAAGGTATGATAGCAACAGTACACAATAGAAGTATGGGATCAATCATATCATGTATCCAACTTCTCAAAGGGTCTGCATGACCTTTAGTATTGGAAAAGAAAAATGATACTAAATCTACTTTGATATTTCGAATTTATGGCAAACGAATCTCTTTACCATTTAAAATAATGTCGACGTTTCCATATTTCACAATGCTTGCAAATTAAAATTAATGCTTGAAGAATTCCCCAATAATACACAGAATTATAATAAATAAACAAACCCACAGAATCAAGGGAAAGCTAACAATAACATAAATACAGCTCGTGGCCGTGCCGCATCCAAATAAACACTCCCAATTATAAAGCAGGTGGTTGGCAACGTTTCCGCAGATGTTGAAGAAACAGTTAAGTGGAAAATAAGAACAACAATGGCTGACCCTATTTAGGATTATGAACCAGCCAAACAGAAGGAAACTAAAACAAAACTTCCACGAAATATAATTGAAAGTGCAGCTTGTCTCATAATTAAGCGTCGAGTCTTTTGTCAAGTTAACGTAATGGGGGAAGCCGCGGACTAGAGAGCAGCACTTGTTATTGTTTGAAGTGCTCTATTTTATTTTTATCTCCAAGAAACTAAGAGTGCTCACGCCAAGTGTTTGTTCGTCAATGGACTTACAATACGTGAAAGTGATATTGAAATCTTTTCAAGTTATTTCTTTTGTACTTTATGTCAAGTTTTATAGCAATAGTTACATATGTGGAGTCCAAAACTATATTACGACTGTTAATGATGATATTAATGTAGATACATAAAAATGTTCGTGAAGAACTTTACCATAATAACAAGCTAAACCATTGTTAAAAAGTTATTTATAAAACCACAAGGTAGTACAAAAAATGATAATGAGCGGCGTGTTCGTAATTATGCACAAAATGCAGTCATGCAGAGCAAACAAACTAAGGATGATAAGTACTTATTACATTTGTTTAACTTGAACAAGTCTGTTATTTCTTATTTATTCAAAGGTTAAGGAACTACTTGGGTGGTCAAGTAGCAAATTATAGCCCCTCACAGTACTCTACCCTTTGTAAGGGTCAGATGGAAGGCAATCCCTGTCAAAGCAGTAATTTGCCATAAATCGGGAACAAAGAAGTGGTGGTACGCATACTAATAAGGGAGTAATCTATTATTTTAGGTAAGGCCTGCCACAAGGAGATATCTTTGGGCCCAATAAATTAATTGCCACTTTTGGCAATGAGGAATTTCGGAAGACAAATAGACAAGTGGAATGATTTAACACAAAATTTATGAAGGATTTATGTTAAAGACGATTGATGGTGTTCGAGTATAAAAGTCATAAAGGTCTATTCTACAAAGTCCGATAGACTAGACTATGACAAATGAGTTTAACGCCAGACTGGAAACTTCATCTATGACTTATGGGAGTTTAAATAGTTTAATGGAGAATAGTTGTCACAGGTGGGTAGCCTGTCACTTGCAAAGGCCATTAGAGCTCAATCTAAAATGCATCCTAGCTACACCGATATAGAGATTCTAATTCAATAATAGACCCTTAGTGGAAAATTATAATTTGTCTACTTGTTCAACCAGTGTATGCGATTTTAATTAATATTGCGTATAATAACTACTCATGTTTATATTAAAATTAATAAATAGTATTGTTTTTAGGAATATTACATCTGAGTCAAATGTTCATTCATCCATAAAAGGAAAGCGGCAAACGCAACTTAAAGTTAAGTCAATTGGTTTTAAATTAGTTGCCAGCTCTTTGTAGCTATAAGTGAGGATGAGAAAATCATTTTCATCCGCTAAAAGTATTTGCGAAATCGCTTTAAACAACCAGAGCAATACAGTTAGTATTGAAAGCGATCCTTTTTTATACACTTCCACGAGCTTTCTTTATGGTCTAAGACACAAAGTCTTGTTTTCCGTAGTTTTTCTTCCTTTGCCTTTACTGAGAGTGTTAATTTCCTACTGCTCTAGTATATTGCTGGCGCCTCGGTTCCGAGTAAACCACTTTATTCAATCTGTATTCTGAAAGCGAATATTAATGGCGGTAGGTATTGTACGTCAACCCGTTCGACAACTTTGACTCGGTATTTATTGCTACTAGCTATTGATTCTGAATCCTAATTGGTTCCAGAAAGTCATAAAATTAAAGGTTTATGTTACTATATACGCCTTTAAATGTTTATTTTACGGAACCCCATAGAGGACAGACGGTCAAAGAGGCCAGTACTATTTCAGTAGAAATACACGATCAAATACCAATACAAATCTCTAGTGTTTCACAAAGGAATCAACATCAGAGGAATGAAACTATTTTATACAGATTGTTGTGATCCCTTTGCGAATAAGTTGAACATTTTTCAAAGCCCAGTGATTTCGTGAAAGCATGGTTGTTTCTAGTCGAAGGAGGGAGGGGTAATACGCGCGCCAGGGGGGGACTATCGATCTGGTTCGCGAGCCAGCGTCCTAACATCCGAGACGCCTCAGATTCACTTTTACGCCACTTGGCCGTCAATTACAGGGCCTAAAGCTTGACGAGTGTTGACGGTGGTTGAGCAATGAATCGCTTGTTCTCTTGTAATGAAGGTTACTTGCCAGCCATTATCGCAGTTGGCTAGTTTACTTCTGTAGTTTATCTTCTGTGATTTATGATTGCGATTTCTTTTCTAACTTTGTATTTCATATTCTCCACCTTATTTAAGTACTAATACGTAGGTAACTGGGATTTTTGTATCTATTATTTAAACAATACTAATTCATCTATCTCTAAGTAATCGTTTAATTGAAACTCCTAACTTAAGGAGGAAATAATAGGCAAAGATAATATAATTTGTATCAACGACCGACGAGATTAGCCCCATATGTTACCTACGTCGGGTAGATAATAACTCACGAGCGTGCTCTCGGTAAACCAAGCTGAAGTGAAGTTGCGGAGTGTGTCAGTAAGGATCTATGCTCTTATAATAATATCTCTTTAGCTACGAAATAATGGACACTAGGAAATGTGGTACACATCTGTTTTCTTTTTCTTGCTATTTTGACATCTCTTTACTTTAACTCTCGTTGTTTCGCGATTACCTTTAGGCCTGTCCTTTTTACATATGCATGTATTGTTACAAAGTTACCTACTGCCCAAAAAAAAAACAAGAGAAAGACGGGATAATCTCCATAACTGATCCATAAATCTAATACAGCTTCTATAATCAGTAGTTCAGGCTAAACACATCAATATAATTGCATTTCCCTTTGCCTGTTGCCACATGCCCGTCAATTAACGTGATCACGATACTCCCGGGCAAGCGCTGACAGTGACCGGCTTACGTGTTTACTCAACAATAATGGCCGCCACGCGACAGTTGTGACGTCACATCTGCCAAATAAGGTTAACTTGGTAGTGAGGACGATGGATTAGATTCGCCTCCTGCCTGGCTGTTATACTGACGTGTCGACTAATGGACGCCGGATTGGGGTCATAATATATCTATGTATAATTGTCTGATGCAGGAACAATCCTTTTTTATAAATTTTGGCCTTTTATTTTCCTTAATTAACATTTCCTCATCTGTCTTCTGTATTTCCCAGAATAAATCGTAGACTTATTGTAAGCAAACTTGACATTATAATTTGTGTGGTTTTAAAATCAATGACCAGATTAGCGTCGACTAGTCGATTAATCTGCATATTAAAAATCAATCTGACACTATAAAACTAACACGTGATATACTAAGATAATTCTCCTCAGCTAAAACTCAAAGGAAATGAGGCAATCTATTTAATACTGAGTGGAACACGCCGTAAGTGGTTACAGAAACTGGCAGTTATTTCATTAGTGCAAATGACTACCGATCTCGGCGCAAAAGCTAATGAAATCGTCCATTGCGCCTCCAGTCGCCGCCTCAAAGCTTTTGTTTGCGAACTAAAAGAGAAATGAACAAAAAACACTGCGATATTTTCAATTGTTTCTTTGTCAACCTGTTTATTATGATTAACTCGATCGGATTAGTCTTTTTGCTTCGTTTTTGAGTTGAATGGATAATGGAGAAAGAATAAAAGCCCAGTAATTTTATAAAGCTGTTGACATTTTATTTATTGGATTTTAAATTAATATGTTAGGTAATAATGAATTTGATAACAAAAAGCCGTTTTATTGTTCGGCATTTTTTACATGTGTTAAATAAAATATGTCCGTGTATTATTTTAATTAAGATTTTTTATAAAGGTTAATAGATCAAAATGTGCAATGCAAATGACTATGGAGCAGGTGTGTTGTTCAAGGAAATATGCAAACTATTTCCTCGTATTACTTTACAAATATTAATAATTTGAATTCTTAACTCAAAACAGGATAATAATATCTTACAAATCGTATGAGTTTTCGAATTCATACGAACTTAATTACAAAGAAAATTAAAAGTAAATTAGACATCGTGAAGTTTTTATCTGATCCTGTCGAAGCTTCACTTACAATTTAATTTTGTTGTAATTATAAATGTAGATACCTAACGCTGTAATTACACTCAATTAAATAACAATTGTTACATTGTAACCTCTCGTCATTATACGTACCCCTCTATTACCTAATATTACGGCACATTACAGAACTACCAAACAAATATTCAATTACACAAATTACAGGGCTACTGTAATTAACGTAATTTACACATGTTTACCATAATAATTACGTTACGAATTGTAATTATAATTATTTTATGGTGCGCAATGGTGTAGGAATGAAATATCGACACGACGCGACGCGGTGTGAGCTCTTTTTAATGAGATAATTATTTGAAACTTTAATGATAATGTGAATGGTATTAAAGTTGATTATTGCATGCACATTATTGTGAAATTTTAATCAGAAAACAGCGGGGTTCCGTCAGAAGAAAGATTTACGAGTTTCCGAATAAAGAAATCAAGTGTCAGGATTGTTATGTCTGCCGTGCCGCCCGTCGCAAGCGCACGCAAGAAGTCTTTTATCAAAGTTTATTATACCGTATTACACGTCCGCTATTCATTTTCACTTTGAATTCTCAGCTCGTCTCTTAACATTTTTTTCCCTTTTGACAGGCTAAGGAGGCGTGAAGAGCTCCCCAGACATGAATACTGGCCCTCAGTCTCACGAAGGACTCACTCAATTCACATTTGAATAGGATTCGCACCCCATCTAGCACTTCAAATGGTCTAGAATTAAGAAAATCTTTTAATTAAGTGATTTAGATATTTTTAAATGTTCCTAACCATGCATTGGTTGCCTGTTTGCCAAGATATTTAATTTAATTTGAAATAGTGTTATACATAGGTACTTACCTATTTAAGGCGCTGTGCATAGTCAAAATAGGATTGATTCAACAGTTTTTTTGCCCAATGTTTACATGTTAGAGCAACAAAAAAAATATATGTTAATCTTGATCATTTTTATGAATGGACCACCTTCTTCAAAACACGATTTCTATTAATTTTCTCGATAGAAAAAAATCATAAACTAACCATACTTAAATTGAAATTCTAGCCATTGTAACTATATTATTTATGAACATATCTTAATAAAATTAATAACAGTGACGTAATTTAAAATAATAAAGGGAATTGCCTTATTTATTTGTCGATTGAAATGAGATATTTGTAAGAATTAATATAATTCATGATAAATAACTCAGAACGAATCGAACAAAACGTCGTCCGATCATGACATCTATTCGTTTCTCTTTCATTCCTACGCGGACCGGCAGTGACCGCTGAGGCGCGCTGCTTGGTGGACCTATGTCAGTTTGTGTCAATCGCCGCTCAGAAAATAATCATTCACTAACATATCTTTTTGCTGTTTGTAATATTTTATTTTGTAATTAGCTTTTTCTAAGTTGGGTTGTCAGTATATTTTTTTGTACGAAATCGATTTGAATTATAAGTTGTGTAAATACAATTAATTTTTTCATATACTATTACCGCGTAGCATGGTGCAGATGACACATTCAGTAACGTTCCGTACCATTCTTGAAAGGAGAAGGGGACTTTTGGGCCCAGCAGTTAACTAGTTGAAATGTATATTAAAAAAACCGTAATTTTTTTCACAAAATATGGTACCTTGTTTCTATCTGGGAAGCGAGAAAACTTAAATTAAGTTATCAAACATTTATGATTATTTAATCATTTATGTATAACGTACTCTGTGATTTAAACTTCTTACAACATATCAGTCATATACCGATTGACAGATGACACTTTGTGTTTCGTTCTGAGTGCGCACGTATTTTCCATGTTTTATTGTTTAACCCCACGACCTCGGCTTTATAAAGGACTTTTGACGGATCTTGCATTTCTAAATTACCTGACTCTCTATTTTGGACAACTGTTTAAGCCTATCAATTGGATATTGACGACATGGATCGCTGTGTAAATTGTACAATTGCGACTGGTCGCAGTAACTCTATTGGCAGAAGAGTCTTGGAATTATTAGTTATTCGTCAGTGGCGTGCATCTCAGCCTGTATAATATGGTATCTCAGTTGGGAAAGATACCAAGAAAATATACCCCGACCCCCTACCCAATTCTAAGATGACATTCTCCTAATTATTGAAGATGAATAATACATATTTTATACTAATATTGGTGTTTTATTTATATATCCTCCTATCCCTTTTTTAGTTTTTAAAAGGTTAGTACTGCTTATAAGTGCAGAATATTGAATGTAAAAACTTATTTTTGACTGTAGCGACTGTTTAGGGTCCGGGAGAGCCAAACGTGTCAGATCTTCGACACGTCACACCAATGAGGTTTTACTAATAGAGACGTCATACTTATTGTAAAGAAATAATATTCAGATTCAGATAATATACAATGTGATAGGGGCGAGACTTCTAACCCGTTAAGGCTGAGTACTACATCTAATTTTATCGACAAAAAAAATAATATGGGGGGATGAACCCCTAATTGAAAATATTGAAAAATTGTGATTTTTGAAAAAACCCTTAATTATGTTGATGAAACAACGGAACATTATAAAATGGGTTAAAAAGTTGCTAAGAAAAATTATTTACTTTTTATTCGTCCAAACTCATATTATTATCTGAGTCAGGATCATCTGAATCTGTATCTGTATATCTGACATTATATACACGCAGATACACTGCACAACTAAACAACACACTTTAATAACAAAATTAAAGAGAATTCAATGTATGCTGCGAGTATCGATAGCGATAAAAAAGATCTTTCTAATGTCCATCCCTAATCATGTGGTACTGAGAGACGTCAGCGTCATACAGGCAACTGTCACTAGCGCAAAAACTATAGTAGTAGTAAGTTTGTGTAAATTATTGTTCGATTTCGGTTTTAGTCATAAAAAAACTAATAAAAAAAAAAAAAAAAAAATAAAAATGTATACAACATAATATTGAAAAAATAAGAAAACAAAAACTAATACGAGTAATGAGATTCGATCTTAAGGATCACGGAACGCGAATCTAGACAGCAACGCACTGGGCCAATCGTCCATGAAACTATAGAAGCGAAATTACGCTCCTAAATAAAATGGAATACGCGTATCAATGACATTTGCGCGGTGCACCCCTCAGTACACGAGACCCACTTCACCTGCTTCACCCCTCAAATACATAAAAGTTGTCTATTCACCGCGCCTTAAGACACAATCTTAGTTGTAATCATGAACATAATATTATATTGCTCGAGTTCGGTCATTTGGATTTTTTGACACATCTTAGTTTTGTTTTATTTAATTCATATTATACGCTTTATTGTAAAGATATAAAAGAATTAGTTTATAAACGACTGTCTTTATATTATTTACCTATGAACAATAATACATAGCTATAAATACGATAAAAAATTCTTGTATCTTGCAACAAAACAGCAACATATTTCATTCAAAATGTTTACACAGTCACTCACTTAGTTTTAAAAATGATTGATGTCAACAAAAAATCAATAGGGTTGCTAGCTATTACTTGCCGGCTTTTAGCGGCCTGTCAGATAGCTTTAGTTAGCACTGTGATGCCGGCACTGACAGCCCTATATTGGCTTAGTGATCCATTTTCAATTTCCAGAATCTAAAACACATAGGTACAGTGTGTTGTTGGGAATCGAATGTGTTCCATGTTCCAATTATTTATCTGTGTGTTATTTTGGCGTTCGTATTTTGAAACTAAATAAAACTTGATGTGATTTGATTGTATTTTGTTTAGTTATTTTTGTCGAATTAGAGAACAATATTGTTTAGCTTTATCATTTAAATTGTTTTATTTTTTTTGCCATTGTAAAGAAAACTGTTTAAGAAGTAACGTGGAATGCTTTTTATATCAATATTCTATGATAATATTATACTATACCAAAACTCAAAAAGGCTTGGTTCTGCTTCCTTAATCACAGAAAAAAGGAGAAACGAATCCGAATTAAACACAGCGATGAGTAAGTAGTCAACTCGGACCACATGCCTACGGCCCATTTGGGACGAGTTGGGGAAATTAAAAATAAATTAAATTTTTAGTGGTCAACTCGTCCCACTTTTTTTTTGTATGGATCTTTAAACTTTATCAATGTTTGGGACAGTTAGCAACACAAGATTAAAAATATTTTTTTATAGTTTTTTTCTTTACTTTCGTAGATTATTTCATATTACAAAATCCTTACGAAGTAAGAACCTCTTTTTTTAGTGTCGGTTAAATAATTTATTAGCTCAATTTTTTTTAACAATCGCACAAATTCATGTGTTATCCAAAATTACTAAGAATAGTAAACATGTGTGGCTTTAACAATGGTCATGACGGTCACTTATGAAGTAAATGATAACATAGATAGAATGAAGTTCTTAGAAAATCTTTTGTTTTCAACAAAGTAATAGAACTTTATTATTTCCACACTAACCCTTTTGCTACTGACTGTACCTTATCTCATTGTGGTAGTGACGTGGGACGAGTTGACCACTAAAAATATTATTTTATATTATTTTCTGCAACTCGTCCCAAATGGGCCGTAGGCATGTGGTCCGAGTTGACTACTTACTCACAGCGATAGATTAGCTGGTACTACATCAGTGATTCGGACGAAACCACTAGCAAAACCTAGTTTATAATAGTGTAGATAAACATTTAGACTTCAATGTACAAGTATAACTCTCAATAACAAAATCAAAACGTACGAAGTAAGCAGTAACAGTTGATTTCATCCGAGGCTACGCTACAAAATTCAGTGTAGTATCGTTACGTTCGTACGGGACCCGTGGCAGGCAATTATCCGGTAAAACGCCTGTTAGCCGCCATTATCCGATTAACTTAATATACAATTAGTTGGTAGGAAATTTTAATTAAGGTGTGCTACTAGTATGGGGGCTTTATGTGGCATCGTGTGATGCTGCGTTGCTGCCGTTTGTGTCAAATTTTGTATGGTTTAATGTTTGTTTTATTGAGGGTTATGCTATATGCATGGCGTTAGGGCATAATCTTTATGTTCTTGGCAGCGTTGCTTTGTTAAATAGCTGGGTTACGAGAAAGTCACATAAAGTGCCCGTGTCAGTCTAGGTTTGGACTATGGGTCTCCTCTATATACCTTAGAGGATTTGCCATAATTTCCACATTTGATAGACGAGTTGGAGATCACAACTGAAAAGGACCGGTGCTCTCCGTTAGCGAGAGCGTTACGCGCTTATACGTTATTTACTACGGAGGAATTACTAGTAAATATTTGTAACTGTAACTCAAAAGTACTTTTAATACGAATATCATAAACATTAATCCCCTAATCGCATTCAATATGATCCTATTAACAAGCACACATTAGCCTCCAATAAATAAATTAATTACAAATTATTGAAAGCTCAAACATACCAATTTATAATAAGCCCACAAATTAAAACGATCACCACTAGTTAGTTCAAATGGAATATTAAATTCGTATACAAACTAGCTTTCCACTTGTGGTCACGCCTACATAGAATTTATTTCAACAAGCAATAAATATTGTACCAAAATGTATAAAACTTGATATCATTCATTAGTGACTCAAATTAGGAGATTTTCGTCGGTTAAACTTCGATCTTTCAGCAGTTTCAGCATATTCGATGTAAGCAAATAACCAAACAAACGAACAATCAACCTCTTTCCTTCTTATTATAGGTAACACATATAAGTAGATGGTTCTACGAGGGTATAGTAAACTGAAATTATAGTAATTATACTAACGTTTAACGTTTAAGTCAGTAAGTTAACATCGCATGTCATTACGTGACGTGAACTTAGAATGTTAAGTTAGTGATTACAGGGTAATTGATATGGTAAGTAATAGAAATTATTACTGCACACCTCGCTGTGATTACAAACATTATTATGCAAGACACATAAATTAACAACACGCTTTTGTTCCCCTGGGTATGTAGAGGCAGGTATAATAGAAGGGGTAGGTAAAAGTATAATTTTAAACGTAAATTATACTGTCATATCTTACTAATATTATAAATGTGATCTATCCCCCTTCCCAATCTTCCGAATCCCTGATTCCCCAGCAACCCTTAAATTCCTAACGCTAAAAAGGCCGGTCACGCACTTCTAACGCCTCTGGTGTTTCGGGTGTCCATGGGCGACGGCGCTTTCTTACTATCAGGTGAGCCGTCAGATCTTTTACCGTCTTTTACCATAAAAAAGGGAAAGTTTGTGAGTAAGTTTGTGTGTACGTTTGTTACTCCAACATGTTGGATAGGGATGAAAATTGGAACAGGATGAGATTACGCTCTGAAATAAGCTAGTTATAAGTATGTGTCCTTTGCTATCTAGGTACTAATACGTACTCTATTCTGAGATGTTATAAAATTCAAACTCAAAAACAGATTTGCCCAACTCTGATCACTGTCCATTCGAGTTCCCTTTGAAACTCGGCAGCCGCGCTTGTGAACCATCGACCAATGGATAAATTAGCAATTCAGTACGATATGGTAATTAGTATAAAATTAATTACCGCACACCATACTTGCGTGATTTAAACATAACTTTACAAGATTTATAAGTTTTTCTTGTTCAGCTTGTAAATAATGTGCCTACTAATGAGTGAGCGTGACTCTATATCTGAGTTGTTATTGGTGCTTAACACAACATAACTTGACGTTGGTTTTCCCCAAGTAAGGGTGGTAGACTGTCAGTACTTAAGACGTTGTATGATAGTTTTAAGATCTATTGCATACAGTAGGCCAGTGAGCCAGCCTGGCGAGTAAAAAGACAAAGTACAATATAGTGTAAATCATCTTATCCTACGTTTAGAAACACAAACAAAAAGAAATAGGCACCTAAACAATTTTATCAAACCCTTAAGATAACATTAACTGGCTTATACAATACACATTATGTAAACAACGTCTTATCCAGTCCATATCCACATAATAATCCTGAAATAAAAATATCTAAATCCCGTAACATTTCATTCCGAACCCCATTTCCCCCATCTATCCGTGTTTGTCATCAAACGTACGTCACTGCAAATAGTCGGGCCGCGGCTGACGTGCGTCCCCCAGCGTATCGCCCGATGACGTCACATCCTGGCTCATCCGGCCCACGATTGCCTTCAACGAGTCAACTTTAACCCGCGCCCGCGATCACAATAGCCCCCTATTTTTTACGTCCATCGGTTTTTTTATCTGACAGAAATTGTCTACCGATTTTTTATCTGACAGAAATGTCTACCCACTGTCAGATCGTAAGGTGATGTAACAGGATTATTTGTTTTGTAAATTACACCTGATTTGTAAGTTGTCTTTGAGAATTGAATCTTGTTGAAAGTGATCCACATTTATGTTTATTACGTTTCGTACAATTCTTGCAATAGTACTTTCTATTTCTTTAGTTGCGCGTAGTGCATATATCCTAATAAGAAATGTAATATTGATTTTTTCATCTAAATTGTTATATGAATTATGCTACAACGATTACAATCTGGGTGACTGTTACTTAATGTCCAAAAATTTAATAAACGCCACCGGAATTAGAGTCCTACGGGATTTCAAAAGGATCTACAGAATAAAATTAAACTCCACTAAATGAATAACAGTTACCTTATCAAATCTACAGGCAAGTCAGGTAACGGTAGACTTAAAAAAACGCTATCAGATAAGAAACAGTAAACCAATACACTTTGATGGTGTTACTACAATAAAATGATAAAAAAACCCGACATGATCGGCGATCAACTACTGCGATACGCGTCTATCTGGAACCCAAAACAAATATTTGCACGACCCACAGATCCGGGTGTAAACGTAACTGTTTTTGAATTTGTATTTTGTATTTGTAAACTGGTCTGTTAATATTATGATATTAGATTAGATTGTTTGATATTTAAAAGTGTTAACCAGGCTTGCAGCTATTGCAATAGGTCTTTTTTGAGGGGGAAAATCATCCTATGACTTCCCCCGCGAAGTGAGAGGGAGTGTCAGACTCTTACTGACTAAAAACCACCCCGTTCCTACTCTTGCTTTTAGAGCCGGAGCCCCGGTATCCCGCTAGGCAGTCCATAGATTGCAATAGGTCTTTGAGTTTACTATTTGAGGAATAACATGCGTCGGTCATTCATAATAGATTTTTAGGTCCATAAACCTAGTATTTGTAGAAGACTAAAGGTAACAAAAAAGGTCAATATTACAATAATATGTAAGGTTACATGTATTTCAAAAACTTGTTTTTGAGTATTTTAAACTTTTATAATTAAATATAGTGTAAATATGTATTAGGTAATAGCACTAACTCGTAGAAATTGCAGTTTTCATTAAAAGCTACACAGCTGCTAAATACTCACAATTGACTTTATTATTTACAGAAACTCGAAGAAAAACTTCATTAGTAATTCTCTAGAAGACAAATTAAGTCAATTAAATAAAATGCCGATACTTTACAATAAATTAACTAGGTTTTCTATTAGCCAGTCTACGTGCAGTTAGATTGGATTCTTGATAAATTATAAATAGCATCTCAACTACACAATTCATTTATATTTTATGTCAAGTTAAAGTTTTCGTAGAACTCCGTTCCTTGACCTTTGAGAATGTTTAAGTAAACGAAGTTAGTAACACAGTAACACTGTCTGCCTTGATTGCTTTGTTGCTTACATAATAATGCAAGGCCATCTTTTATTTTTCACAGAAACTATTCAAGTCTTTAATTTTAATTTACTTGCACTTTCACAGTTGAATAACTGAATAATATCCTTATAAGTTTCGGTTTAAGATTAATTGGATGACTAAATCTAGTCCGTATATAGCAGTGAGTATTATATCATACTCACTTTCCAAAAAGACAGGACATAAATATCGCAACAGTGCATTGGCACCGTCATTACTCACAGTCGTGCTGATAAGACGCATGAATGATACCTAAACACAAGGCACGACCACTCGAGAAGGAAAACAGTAATTTTCCTGTAGAAAACATGCGGTTAACAAAGTAAATTAATGAATAATAAGGAAAAAGCCCCACAAAAACCCAGCACACATTTCAGGGGTCCCTATGATTTGTTAAAGTGGTCCCAGATTAGGGCACACAGCCGGTGTCGAAGTAAATTTCGATTTCCGTCTATTGTAAAGGTTTGGGAAAATGAAATCACTTGTTAGGTTCGCCGAAACAGAATCACTTTTACGCCAATTCGGTTCTGCTCAGCCAATATATCCGCAGTCAGTTCAAATGGCGATTTTGCCGCCATTCTCTCGCGATTTATTCATGACGGCACAGTATTATATGGACGTGTACTTTTTTCACAGCCCTTTTATTTATTCGACGGTGGTTGAAGCATTATTGCTTATTGCTAGACTTTTACTAGAAAATAACGTTTTTATGATGACAGACGGAGGAAATACTGCTGCGTGTCGTTTGAGAGTAAAGACTAAAGAGTTCTTATTGACTTTTGTGACAAACAGACCGTGCTCAGGCATCCTGGTTTATTTATACATTGTTACGTAAAATATTACATACTGTTTGTACAATGAGTGGGATTTCCTTAAACAAACACTACCGTCTTTTATTGCCCTGAAATTGCCCATAAAGAAACCACTGGCAATTTAGCGGTGAACTTAATGTGTACTTTTTTTCATATTTACAATTACTTAATACCAGGTCAGAAATAAGGCTAAGTATTGTCATAGATATAATTATTTAGCCTTTAGTATTTTAAGACATTTTGAATTACAACAATACTCACATTTGTTTCCAAACTTTTTTATTTGTAAAGCGAAAATAGCTGAAAGAAAGACGAGAACTTTATTACTAAAGTTTATCTTATTCGCTTCGGTTGCCGAATTGGTTATCAAATAAAACTTTGGAAAGAAAACAAATGTGTTTGGTTAAAGGGCGCATTGGGGTTGGGTAGGTATTATTAATTTGCAGAGTTTATTTAACCTCCAAAGATAAGCGTCATTAATTTGGGTCAGACAGAGTACAGACTTTGATACGTTCTTGTTTGTTTGTTTTTGGATTGAAAATGTGCGAAGATTGTCAATAGATGGTGAGGCGAGACGTGCCATTTCGATCGATGCGCGTACTGCTCATGAGTAAGTATGAGTCCTCGTCGTGGCTTGAAATTGGTCGAGTCAGATACGTAAATGAAATAATCTGAATTTCTAAAAAAAATTATATGTCTCATGATTTGAGCAAATAATCAGTTGATAAATGAGTTTAAATCCCAATACAGTAAATATTAATTTTACAAAATGAAAACAAGAAAAAAACTGAAGTAAAATTCATCGCTGGAAGTATCTAATTATCGCCGAGCGAAACGACGTTTGAAAAAGCCGTGTTGCCTAGAAAATACCGGTGATACTCGGGGGAAAAATATTTCAAGAGCTTTATTATTTAGTTATCCCTCTTCCTATCAATTTAATTTGTACGTACATGAAATATTATGCTTCTTTATTTACTTATAGAAGTTGCTTGGAATGTGCTAAACATTTCAAGCAATTTCTATTGACATTTAATTTATCGATCACTTAGACTAATTTATTTATGGACTAGCTTAAAATAAGCCACAATAAATTAACAGGCGGCCCACAAATTTTCATAACATCGAGGTAATAATTAAGGCATTTAAGCAAACTATAGTTTTATATTAACGTTGTACAAATTAGCCTATCTAGCACCTGAATCTTAATTTGTACTTCGCGCGGGACTTATCTTGATGGCGCACGAAGCGAGCGAGTCGATGACGACGTACTCTCAAGTTTACCAACATGAGAAAACAATACGCTAAGTACTCGAACACATCAAAACTTTCCCCTGTCTGCCAAGAGCTGAACACATGTTGACGCACTCATTTAAAATTCGCCGTTGTAAATCTTCCGTTGAGTTGGCACAATGTCAAAATGGCGGAACAATTACGTTGTCAAGTCCATAAGGATTACACGTCGTCACGCCACGTTTCATGTCGACCAGACAACTTGGCTCGTCATTTTACGTCAGCTCCGGGACCGGCAAGCTCTTTACCACTTTTATACCTCGTTTTATGGAAGATTGTCAAAGTTACGCGCGAAAACAATGGGAGAGCACGGCAGAGCACGCCGAGAATCGCTGAATAAAAAAGAATAGCTAATAAAATGATGATGCCGGATGTTGTTTGTGGGTGAACGTCAATTTTTTGCTTATAAAAGCTCGTGCTTGTCTGTGAATTGCTGTTTATTTTATTATAAAATTTGTCTGTTTTACGAATGTTTAGTTAGCAAATTGTTTTGACATAAAGTGTGGGAGAGACATGCTTCGGAATGAATTGGCCAGCTCGCCTAAAGTGATACCACCGCCGTTGTATGAGTGAGGTTACCGGAGGCCCAATTATCCCGCTTCTCAATCTTCGCAATCCCCGATTCCTCAACAACTCTTAAATTCCTAACCCCCAAAAGACCACGCACTTGTAACGCCTCTGGTGTTTCGGGTGTCCATGGACGGCGGCGATTGCTTACCATCAGGTGACCTGTCTGCTCGTTTACCGGCTTATACCATAAAACAAAATATCTCCCCGCTTTTTATTGAGTTGGAAATTTCGATGTAAAACATTTTGATATGAAAGTTTTAGATTTATGACGTTAAGGTGAAAAATAGGTTTATGAGTGTTTCAAGAGAATAACTTTTAACCTCGGACTAATACGGCACTAAATTGACAAAAGACCAGGGAAAGAAGGTATGCTTTTGACAGATAATGTATTAAAAACATTTGACCAACAAGAACTTGTATAAGTATCTGAATGTGGCCATTAAGTGCCCGTGGAGACAGCATAGACGGTGCTTGAGGCTGCGAGTCTATTAAGCTGTGCTCACCGCAATTAGTCTGTGGATTATCCACACCACCATAATACGTAGAACAAACATACTATCGAACAGTTTGAGTCTTAGCGTCAAGCCTTTAGCGCAAATAAATTATGAGCATATCTAACATCATGCCAGTCAATTGCCGAAAGGATAGAAAATGTATCCGCTTTTAACTACAACCTACAACGTTGAATCCCACTTATATGTGGTGAGCCTATTGCTAATGAAAGATACATTCTTTCTATTCATGTAGAAAAGAAAATAGTCTAAAAAGATCGAAACATTATAAGGCCCTTGAACAATATAACCATAATAAAGTTTCCAGTCGGTCCAATCTAAAACTTATTATGTTTCAGAAAAATCAAACAGAATAAGAAATGGAAATTTACGAGCAGCTAAACAAAACAAGGGATAACTAGTTGTCACATTTTTGTTTGTTACTCAAATAAGGTATTTTTTATGGAACACGCCGGCAATCGAGCAGGCATATCACCTGATGGTAAGAATCAGGGATTGGAGACTGGGAAGGGGAAATTGGGCTCCGGTAACCTCACACTTACGAAACACAACGCAAGCGTTGTTTCACGTCAGTTTTCGGTGAGGCCGTGGTATCACTCCGGTCGAGCCGGCCCATTCGTGCCGAAGCATGGCTCTCCCACACTTAGTTATTTTATAATAACCAGATTTCACTGGATGTCGAATCTGAGTTACCTGATCTCGCGATACCCATAGACAGAGGTGGGTGCTGAACTGGTGATAAATAAATTCCACGCATATTTATTTAAATTCTACCCCACGGCGTATGTCCAAATTATCCCAAAATAATTAAAAATGTAGAAATGTTATTTATAAAGTAAATCTAAGCTATTTAAACTCTTTAACTTCGTTAATAAAAACCAAATAAACGTAGTTTGCGTTTATGAACACTAGTTTGCTCAGTTTTATTGCTCTACTCGTTGCACTATTTTTTGGCATCCATTTTGTTGGAGTCTGCAAACTGTTTAAAATAGCTTTTATTATGTAAATGTATTTAAATAAAGCTTATACTCATACACTATAGCAGATCAAAGTAAGTGTTTTTTTATACTAGAAGTTTAAATTACATCTCTTGTGATGCTATTGGCTAATCAATAGATAGGCTATTGGCTAATCTCCTTTACAAATCGTACCTAGCAGCATTTTTGAAGGGAATTTAAAATCATCCAATTTCTTCTCCCACCTTGAGTGAAGCGAGACAGATTCTTACTAACTCAAAACTACCACGTTTCTACTCCTGCTTTTCGAGCCAGAGCCCCAGTAACCCACTAAGTAGGTAGTCCGCAGCTCCGGAGTAGCTTAAAGTGGTGTTGTCAGTACATGCTACACATATTATATACTTATGTTTCTTCTTACTCGTATAAATACTTTATCAACTATATAGATACTCGTATAGGTACTTATATATATAAATACTTATGTTTTGCAGCGTAGGATTGTAGAGGTCATTAAACTGCATTGCGAAGTGAGTGCCTAATTAGGTGTCTTTCGTTACGTCATTCCGAACCGAAATCCCTCGCTGTCGCTACGTCGATATCGTATTAAAAACCGGTTCAACTGGTTTTTGTGAAAATTATCATTAAAGAGTCCTTGGTGGTGAGAACTTTGAACTGAAAAATGTTAATTAGAGCTAATATCCTTCGTCTTTTTTTAAGACAGGCTGAAGTTTGCAGTAACTACACCTTTTTTTCGCCCAGTTGTGAATTTGTTCTCGAGCCATGTATTAGCTTGCAACTTCTAAATTAAATTATTACTGACATAATTATTGATATCAAGCCTATCAAGGTAATTATTAAAATAAAATCCTAGTTACTTCTAATCCTATTCTACTTCAGGTAGAACGAATGTTTGTGAGAATTAATTGCTGTGTGTTTTGTTACTCTTTCGTTAAAAGTATTGAACGCATCTGATTGTTAAGCACTTTATCCCAATAACATAGGTTTAAGCCGTTCCATTATGTAGACACACAATATCACATCACACTAATATTATAAATTATAAAGTTAGTTAAAACTAATAAACAGACTTTGATGAAATTTTGTATAAAGACAAGGTATGAGCTGACTTTGATGATAAAATACTTTTAATCCTACGGGAACGCGGGCGAAGCCGCTAGCAGAAGCTATATAAATCTTTCTTTATTCATAAAATCATTTAACTCTCACTATCAGTCTAGTCTGCATGCATGACTGTTAACTTGGTAGATAGCGTTTATTGACATGGTTACAGTAAAGCTGAAACGTTAACTTAGTATGGACTTTATAACTGTGTCCGAACTAATCCAATTACACAGCGTCCTTAGACTC
The DNA here is from genome assembly GCF_023101765.2 of Spodoptera frugiperda. NCBI lineage: Eukaryota > Metazoa > Arthropoda > Insecta > Lepidoptera > Noctuidae > Spodoptera > Spodoptera frugiperda. The sequence goes on along the minus strand of NC_064217.1, from coordinate 6,650,092 downwards.
TCCAGTATAACATCACAGATTTCTCTACTTACTTTATATTTTAACAGGCTCTTGAAGGATTTATAAGGTCGTTTTACAAGTATTTTACAGTTGCCGAATTCTTCAGTCTTCTACAACGCTAATTCGTGTATTAAATTCTCTATGTTGTAATAAAAAAAGCTTATCCTTGATTAACGGGTTACCGGGGCTCTGGCTCGAAAAACAGGAGTAGGAATGGGGTGGTTTTTAGTCAGTAAGAGTCTTATTCTTTCTTTTGCTTCGCCCAAAGCGTGAGAAGTCATAGCATGATTTATTCCTCTAAAAAGTGTTAATTTGACGTCTATATATTGATCATGTTACATCAGTTAGGAGTCGATTTATCAGTCTGAATAAGCGATAAGTGCGAAAAATTTAAATGCCCTTTTTTAAGAACACAGACACGTAAAAATCGTAATAAAATATACTTTATATCGTTAAGATGTCATTTAATTTTGATATGTAAACTCATTTCATTCACTCACTTAAGTGTTTTAATATTACACAAGCATCGAACGTAAAACAATAATTCGAATAAGTACCTACCGTGCGTGTACGCCGATTGAAATGCTCGCCTGATACTGACTCATAACGTTATGTTATTATATTATTGTTTTCAATTATATTACCACTGTTATTATATTTATTCGTTCATTGTTTATTATTTTAAATATTTTATTGGAAACCGTTTTATAGTCACTGTTCAGAGTTTTTTTTTGTATTCGAACCACAACGAATCTAGGAGCAACTCTAATGGAATTCATTTTAAATGTTTTAAACACTTAATTTTTCATTGTTCGCTTAAACGATTATTTTACACGTTATGTTTATTATGCAATATAAATTCGCACTGTAATAAAATTTATGTATCTAATAATATTATACTATTAAATGTGATCGCTCTATCGCCTGCGGTTTTATCGGCATCTATATTAAACACAATCTATACCAATGGACGAATTAATATAATCTATGATATCATTGAACAAAATTCACCCAAAACTGTTCAGCAGTTTATGCTTAAAGGAGTAACAAGCAATGGTTTATACAATACAGTAAGTTCAAGAAAAACCATAATTGTCACTTTTATAATCGTTAACTATAAAAACAACAATTTATTCAACAACAAGCTAAACTGTAACAATTTAAAACTGTATAATAAATAAATAAATAAAAAAATAACAATAAAATCTTAAATAAAATTACTTTATAACGTCACTTAAGAAATAAATTAATAATATGACAGACAGGTAAAGCAGTGTAAAATAGTCAGTTATTTAATTAATTTATAAGAAGTAACAATTATGGTGTCTATTAAATGAGTGCATGATTATTTTATGACACTCGAGCTCCCCCTAATTATTCATTCTTAAGGGAATTCTGAAGTGGTATTTGATTGGTTTTTACATATAATTTTACGCAACAAATGTATACTAATACGCAGATTTGGTGTATGTTTTTATAATTATTTGTTACTCAAGGGTATCTAAACGTATGAATGGAATTTGGCGCATAGTAAGAATCAAGTCATAGACGTGGTCATAGATATAATCAAAAATGGAACCTAATGTATACTTATAGTTCCAATAAAGTTTACTTTTAGAAGTAAGTAAAGCAATCACATTTCATATTTGTGGTATAAGTAGAATTGAGCTGTAAAAATGTATGAATGGGAATTAATAATTAAATAATTTATCTCGTACCGTATCCAATTTAATGACTACATTTTTCAATAGAAACCATGACTAAGGATAAATAAGTCGTATCTATGCGAAATGGTTCGTCTAACGAGTATCAAACGCCGTAAAAGGTCTGACAAAGGTGGGTAGAAATTGACAGGATTCACGCTTCAACCGATAAAGTTATTATCCAATTTATCTAGAGGAAAATCGACATGTTTACACGATACCTAGTTATTTGAGTATTTTATAAGTATTTATGATTTACTAGTTTTCCACCCGCGGCTTCTTTAACGGATTCCGGGCAGATTTCTATAAAAAAGACCCAAGATTATTTGTTAGTCATAAAAGTCCATATACGAATTAATTGTTTACTTTCTTTCTTGAAAATTGTGGAATATTCCATAAAAACATTCAACATTTTAGGATAGTTGGGTTTAGAAACAAACCAACTAATTCAGTATTATAATTTGTAATTAATATCGTGATCGATTACCAAATTGTACCTATACAATAATTGTAGGTACACTAAATAGATAATAACTAATACTCCATCATTTAACTAAACTAATTCAGCTTCGATTGAACATCAAACAATCACACGAATACTGTAATTATTTGTAATATGTTTTGAATAATTGTTAGACAGTAAATTAAAGTCATTTTATTTTAAAACCAATAGATTGAAATTTGTTTGTTGCGTTTCTGGAGTTACCCATAGTAAAGCACGGTGCTTCCACGGTCATCATTACTTATTTATTAAATTCACTAACATTTTCCTACGGCTTTGCACAAGTTAAATTCGAAATTATTATACATACTCATAAAATATTTGTATACACCAGATGTTAAGTTGACAGAAGTCTATCAGAAAATCGCATCCGAATCGGATCAGTAGTTTTCATGTAATGCACGCACAAACATACATACAGATAGACAGACAGACAAAAGATTAAACAAACTGCTATTTTCTGTTGTATCTAAAGTGAGACGTACCAAGTTAATTAAAAAAGATGACACTGTTGTCACCAATCAACGTTTATGAACGCAGAGTCCCTGTGTGACTTGAAATTAGTAGAGCTATTCTCAAATAGTTCGCGTCCCACAAGGAACAAATTACATTTGGCTTTTGTCTTTCTGTATATTGGTGTAATAATGTTAGAAAAAGGTTTATAAGATGAAACATAAGTTATACATGTGATGTAGGTAATGTATGTATGTATGTATAAATGTGTTACGTAAAAGGGTTGAACGCATCGTTTTAGGGTCCGGAAGCCGCTGGCTTTGTATTTTAAATGATCAAAAGTTGATACGTAGGTACATGTTACTAAGTGGATTTACGACAAAAAAGATTTCAAACCTTTTTGAACCCATACGGAAGTTAAAGTTGTTTTCTCTTTTACAGATGTAGCTATAAGAATTTATAAACAATGTTTTATATCAATTGAAATATACGGTTTAGTCTCGTGAGCTATTGGGTAAAGCTCGACTAGTTTCATGTCAAACAGGTACTCATATTCAAGCGCTGTAACACTCGTAAGCTGTATACTTTTGAAATAAATATCACGATGCATAATTGTTATCTGTTGTACAACTATAATCAAAAATGTCTACAACTGGTAATAAAAGTTCGGCGCTAGATTCACGATTACATTTTAATAAATTCACCTCATTTTTACTTAAAAACAAAAATACTTAAGTAACAGATACACAACCAAATGAACTAGATATCAAAGTTCAAAGATAAAAACTCAGAAATCAGAATCCACATCGCATCTTCCATTCCACGTTGGTAGCATGGCAAAAAGTACAACAAATGGAGTAAGCGGGTTACTAGGAGCGCATCGATTCGCTACAGCCTACAAACCTGTTACTTACGCACTATCACGATCTTTGCGGGCTAGAGTGTAGAATGCTTTGCACTCGTATCTTATATTGCACCATATATTACGTAAATACATTTCAATGTAGTAAGTATCTATGTTATTGTCGCACAATCTTACTCATGTCTATAAGTCTTAGTGTGGCTTGAAACTGGTCGAGATATCTCGTCAAAAAGTTACATGAATATGGGCCAATAATGCCTGACAATAAATATTTTTTTTACACGAGTAAGTAATACATTATTAATTTCAATGTTTCACCAGGTATACAATGCCAACTATTGCCAGTTAACTATAAATACTACATCTAATAACTTAAAGCAGTTTTCAGTTTATGATAGTTTTTAGTGGTATAATTTCTATAACATAGGGATGTATCACTTCCTGATAACTCTATTGGGTATGTATATTGTTAATAAAACTTGTACACAATTTACGACCTGGAAAACGGACACACAAGCTTGCCATTCGCAATAATAATCGGGAACACAATCACTATATCAAAAAGACTTACTCATATCATTTTCTAATGAAGCCAATAGGGTCAATGAAATATAATAGAAGCTTCAAACCAAACACAATTGTTGCTCACATATATAAATAGTAAATATCGTCGAAAATCCGATACACGCATCCGCTACCCGTGGCTCACGCGACCCTGTTTATAATACAAGTAGGTACCTAGCAATCAATAATTCCATTCATTCATCGTTTGTTCGTAACAAACAAGCCTATATATTACTCATATAATATTCAACGAAAGCGTAAAGATCTTAAGTAACTATAATATTTATAAATGCGAAAGTAAATTTGTTATCTACTCTTTATTTGTTTCACTAATCTTTTTGTATGCAGATTTGGGAGTACCAACGAAAAAGTGCACTTCCCACGCTAATTCATGAAAAAAGGCGTAAGTAAAACCATTTTTTTTAAGGGGGAGAAACTAAATGACTTCTCCCGCTTTAGGCGAGGCGAGAGGAGTAACTATCAGACTCTTACTGACGAAAAGCCACCGTTCCTACTCCTTCCCTTCGAGCCGGAGCCCCGGTTAACCCGCTAGGTAGTCCGCAGCCCCGGGTAAGTAAAAGCTAGCATGTAGTATTTCCATTAACAAGTGTGTAGAAATTTTCAATCGATTTTCTTTAAGGTCGGGGTGACAGACGGTTGAAGTTCTTGAGTGGGCCGAAGCAATGGCAAGGTGAATCTGATTTATTAATGCTTCTGCAATACATTGCTAGTTATCGTATGATTCTCTAGGCGAGTAGTGTTATTTTATTTATTATTTTGAGCCATGTTCGTCCCAATGCAGGGCAAAGGCCTCCTTACCGTCCTTCCAATCGTCTCTTCGTTGAGGTTTCTGTTGCCAATCCTTTTCTTAGGCCAATAGTAAGTAATTTATGTTTTTAATATCAACGCATCCTTTTAGAAATTTAATGACACGCACAACTTTCAGTATTGACTGTTATTCAGATTTCAAATCGTCACATCAATCTTCAGTTCAATCATTTATTTTAAGGTTGAATTTATAATCTTTCCTTAAACTTTATTACACCGTCCTTTGCATTTTAATAATACTCACTAATGTATTTAGAGAATTTAAAATTATTATCAACAATAAACACTGTTCCAACGAAAACAAACAATCAAAAGGGCAAATTATTTCGTTTGCAATGAACTTACAAAGGGTAATGTATTCAACAACAATTTATTCATACTAACAGGATTCTTGTAATAGCCAGCAACGTGTAGTTCTGTCGGTTCGAAATCGCGCACCATATCATTTAAGTCAGCCAATGAAATAGAAGTCATAATTGTATGTAATTTACGGTCGCCTCCGTCGAACGTAATGAGTTGATAATACTTTGAATTTTAATGATATTTATGATCGATATAATGTCTTTATTATTTCCAATATTGACATTTTGATATTGGTTTTAGATTCTGTTTGGTTTCCCGCTGTTTCTATATGTATTTGCTATAAGATTATTGTGATATTTTTTTAAATTTATGAACTGAATATTTATTTTTTTATCGATTCTAAAACATAAAACATAATATTAAAAAAAAACAACTAAGAAATAAGGAAAACTAAAAATTATTTACTATTTACAAAGCACGTTTGCATCGGCATCACCGTCAATAGGGAAAGTACCCAGAAAGTTGTCACCATCACCACGTTGTATGGTACCTAATGCTTATCGTCTGACCTAGGAGTAGACAAGCTCTCTGGCCATGAAATGCATTATTATTGTGATTATAAAGTACCTACTGTTCTTAGGTATCTACAGTTTTTTCGTACATTTTGCCACAAACAAGGCAGCTTTGGCCATATGCAATAAAGTAGATACAAGATATTCTAGTACACATGTTTAATGTTTATCTATCCTAGATAAACTATATTGCTTCAACTATTACAAATTCACAGGCGAGCTACCGACGCAAATCTCACTCAACAGTGCAGCAGTGCAGTTTAACGCATCCATACATCGTCTGCTAACCGACACCGACGTGTATTTGCATTTCCCATACTCCAGTTAATCCTATCCCGCCTTAGATCACATACGCATATTTGCACCTGCACAATAACGTCAACAGTTTCCTCAATATCCAGTATAAAATGACCCCTACATTATTTATCTTGCCTACACTGTTACAGACCAGCGTATCTCGGTAATGTACGGTCAGATGAAGTCTGTATATGTACTGAAACAAAGAGACGAGATTCACCTAGTAACCTATTTCGCTATAGTTATCTTTGTATAGCCACAAATTGACTGGCCGTCGTACTATTACGTATCCACTTAGCCGCTTGATCGCTATTGTAGTTGCTATTGCCAAAATTTTATACTGAGTTATTTATAGACGCTTGCAAGAAAATAAATATTGATTGAATTACTGTTGTGTAACAGATTTTAAACGTTTACGCATTTAATTAATGTAGGTAATTGATATTATATAAATACTCATGCGCAACTTGCTGTAGAGTAGGCTGTGCGATGTCGCCGCGTCTGCGCACGCTGCTCATAATGAAGAATCCATCTGTGACTCGAAACTAATAGAGCTTTTCTCCATTAATTTACGTGAGTAAACTGTGATTTTTAGTTAAGATTTGATATTTTAGGATTATAATTATGACGACACGAGAGATAAAGGCACGAGTTGCAAACTGATAAACCTTTGATCACCTTCACAGCCACACACACACACATACACAATAATTTTCAACGGCAAAATAAAAAAATAAACACCTACAAACCAAATCCTAAATCATCAAACAACAATCAACTTAAAAACCACAGTAACAAGTTACGTAGTAGTTCAGAAACGTGTGGGTTCTCCACAGCTATAGAGCTAATTACTCGTGCACAGCCGTCGTTGAACAATATTGGCTCGTGTTATACCCACGATACGTGTGCGAATAGTTTTACTACATGACGGTACCTATTTGTTTCTGAATTATTTCATGTGAAATTTCATTGCGTTGCAGAAACTCTGTGGCTTGTTTGGAGAAATTTTGGCTGGTTTGTTAGTGGTTATTGCGTTGAATTTATTATAGGTAGAAGCTGTAGTAGTTATTGGATAAGATAAGGATCAAATGGTCATCTCCTTTACAAAGATATTGTAAAGAGGATGGTTGACCGAAAGGCTTCGGTTAAGCATTGATATTCAACGCTGACAATGCTGCCTTAGTCTTTTGGTTTAGCATTACCTCATGATGCTGATGAGGATTATTTTTTCGTTAGTTAGTTTTAATTTATTTTAAGGTATTTTTAATGGTTATATATCTTTAAAATCAGAATTTATAGAACGAAATATATTCCGTTCCAAAGCATAAAATAAAACGGGCGTGAAATAACAAAATAACTTTTTGCTTACCAAACAAAGCTATTATTTCTTTGAACATAAAAGAAACCAAATCAATAAATGGAAACGTTATCCCACTAATTACAGTGTTATAACAAACAAACAGATAAACGAGGGATAGTCGGCTTATAACGATCGCATAACAGATGTTGGTCCCGGCAGCGTCCCCTGGGGCATTCCTCCTAATAAAACACTATTAGTTTCAACTAATATCGGTTGCCATCCGACAACTATTGCTTATGGAATTAATGTTCCGTCGCACTTTTGTTTTATTAATTTATTTATAGTTTATTTGGCAAGTTATTATGTTATTTTAAGTGTTAATTACGACAGATATCAATATGTAGTTAAGTTTTATGCTAATGTATGGTTGAATGATATAAAACGATATATTGAAGTTTTATAAAGTAATGCTAGAGTCTCATAAATTTTATGAACATCATTTTAGGTACTTGTATTTTTTTTTCACTAAAATCACTCAAGACTTTAACTAAAAAACCTACGTTAAAGTTAATCAAAATGGCTTAGTGAATCAGAAGAGAAGTAAATAAATGGTTATACCAGATGCGTATTCACCTTATTCACGATGCAAGATCTGAAAAAAGAAATAAAATTCATTAACATAAAGCTCATTAGAATCGAATATGGTGTAACAAAAATACAGTAATTCAGTTTAATATCTGTTAATTAAATATAATAAGTAGGTAATTACACTCAATAAATTTAAACTTGTAAGAACAGTCAAATTTTAACCTAAACACATGGAATGTAACGTACAATTTTGTGGTAACATTTCTGTATCATAGCGACTATAAATAGGTGCTTTGGTTAGGGGCCTTGAATAATAAATAATCGGTATATTTAGGGCATCACTAGTTAATCCGGTTATGAAAATATGTGCCCTCCTATAGGGCCACCCGCGAGAACATCGTAGCAAAATAACGTTTATATAAAAATAAAGCGATGAGATAAAAATATAGAGACATAGTTACAAGAAAAATATGAAAAATGGGGTCTTAAATTAAATCATGTAGAAAGGTAAAAAAGCTAGTTATCTAAAATTCGAGATAAACATATTTGCCGTATTCAGAAAACAATATTTTCGTGTTTCATTATTCTCGTTTTGAGACTAAAATGTGTGCCCTGCAATGTTCAAACAAATGTTAACTCCTACGATTGTGAAGAGAAATATTGATGAATAGAGTACAGATTTTAGACTCTTTCGTAAAAGACGGATTCACATCTTTATCATCCAGACACTTAAATGCAACGACAAGTAACACGGGCAGCACTAAAGCTCGATCTTTATCACATAATTAAAACATTATCAGTAATTAAAATGTAAAGCGCTTCATATCACCCACCTCCATTCAAGACAGCATAATTAATAGCTATCTCGAATGAATATCTCAATTCTAAGTGATAATAGTGCAGTCTAAGTAATTAATCGTTTAATAATAGGCTAAGATAGTTCGCGGATGTCTTCACCTTATGTGGTAGCTATAGTTTCCTTAGTAGGAGTCACAGGTGTCAAAGCCGGATACATTAATCACACGACCAGTGTAAGTTGAACTGTTGAAATATGTCGACCCGACCACCTACGAACGTTTGGCGATATATTGTGCAAATAACAAAAAAATATTGGTCGTTGAGGAAAAAACGTTTGTAGATACAAGGAAGTCATTGAGAGAGACATTTATGATGTTGGCACTTGGCACAGATATACTGAATGTAATTGAGAAATATGTTCGTTTGTATTGGCGTTAATGTTTAATGTTCATGTTGATACTACTGTTGCTGTATCTGATTGGGTGGGTATATATCTTTGTAGTTTTTCAAATTGTTTGTTAAACAAAAGTTAGATATTTATCCCTAAATTATTTCTTATTTATCCTTAAATTCCTAACCCCCAAAGGGCCGGCAACGCACTTGTAACGCCTCTGGTGTTTTGGGTGTCCATGGGCGGCGGCGATTGCTTACCATCAGGCGATCCGTCTGCTCGTTTACCGGCTTATACCACAAATAAAATAATAATATTTATTACGTTATAACAGTCCGTTTCTGTACAAAGTTCGTGTTTACTAAATCCCTAATCGGAGAAATTTAGGCGTGAGATTATTTAATAGTTTAAATCAGTTACAAACTACGAGTAGTTACTCTTTACATTCATATTTAACAATTTATACACATTTTAAATAACATAAAATGGAAATGAAAACAGTAAAACAATTACCTATACAATATATTTAATATCACGTGAATCATGTTTTCCTACATGAAATTAATTCACCATAAAATACAGTTTCCTTCCCAGCTTTTCAGTTAATTAAGCCGTTTTTAAATTACATTTTATCGCGACTATTAAAGCCGTGTGTAAGCAAAATGTTTATTTCATTACAATATCAGCAACGCAATAAATTTTATATTACGTCGTTTATGTTAAAAACATAGGTAGGTATTATGTTTTACAATTTATTAATTTAGCATCACGATTTAACATTAAAGACTAACGATTTGTGAAGATCTTTTGAATTATTTTTGTGTAGCAATTTAGAAATAGGTATAGAAATTAGCAAATTACATTCTTAAAGGTCATGCTATATTATAATTCTAAGTTATTATTTGACTAATAGTAATAACCTATGCATAGGTAGGTACGATAAACAGATACGAATTTAAAATATGAATTTTGATTTATTTTTTCAACACGCATCATTTACTTTTTGGTAACAAACATCCTGTATTTGCGTAGGCAACAACAAAACAAACATCAAATGCATTACTTCTTTGAAAAACAACATAAACTTTAACCGTAACTTTGTCTATAGGTAAGACACCGCAAATTCGCAATCTCGTAGATGCGTAAAGTATTTCATAATTTAAAACTTGATAAACAGCTAACTCGGTATCATAGTAGCGGTTTTTCTTATCTCGTTCAACCACAAAGGAACGGAGAAACTTCCCTTTTGTATATCGCACTTTCGTAATCCTGACGATCAAAGTCGACTTACTTGAAAACAAATTCAAAGTTTGAAGGAACTCGGGCTTATGAAACGAATGCTCTTTTACGGCAGTTTGTCAAACTATCGTGTTGCAAACGATACTCACTATACTTTTGATGGTACCCATTGATGTTGGATTGGGTTCCCCCAAAGTACACCTTGTTTCGTGCTCGTTAGTAAGATTGGAATAGATATTTGTGCTATTTCTGGTACGTGTTGAAAACTAAAACAAATGCGCGTTAGTGCTGAGGGTGCAGGCGTTTCAGGTGTTGAAAGTGTAAACTTACATGGCATGGCCAAAAGCACTGCTGTACGAAGTTGTTTAAATCAAAGTGAAATCATTTATTTCCAATTAAACCATAAATCGGTACTTTTGAAATGTCAATAAATTAAGAAATAAATAATAGTCCGTCAGTGAAGCTAGGTGCTCGTTCCAAAGTATAGCTTCGAATGGAGAAGAATGAGCAAGAAACTCCATTCGTTACTCTTTTAAAAACTATGGGTACCTACCATAATGCTATTTATAATTAGAGATTACCGAAACTTATTTTGCCTGAATATACCAGTCATATTTATCAATCAAAATACGATATTTAGGTAGATAAGTAGATAGATACGATATCTACTCTTGCAATAACCAGGTAATTAAGCAGCTAAGTGTTGGCAGTAACCACACCAATAGTCTACTACACTAAGCTTACATATACAAGTGTAAGCAAGTACGAAATAGGTACTCCTCTAACTCTATCTAATCTGTATTATAAGGACTAGGAAACTCGTCTGAAGTTGACGCGTAAATTCTGATGAGCTCTCAGTCTTTAGACGACCACTATTGAAACTAAATCTTGGCTTAGTTGAAATGAATTAGATTTGTTTGACCCTTTATTAATGAGATCGCTCTTGCCAAGTATAGTTTTGGAACTATTTTTTACGTTTGAAACTGACACGTGTGTGTTCGCACGTAGTCACTGAGAATGTAAATACGAGTAGTTGCATAGGATGAGGTTTCTTAGTTGTTTTACAAGATTAGGTTTTAATAAAGTTGATTTAGAGTGCATTTTTTGTCAAATTCTATTTTATAGATACCTACAAAGAACGCTCCTTGTAGGTAGTAGGTTACCAATTCCAGAGCTGCGGGCTGCCTAGTAGGTTACCGGGTTCCAGCTCTAAAAGCCGGAGTAGGAACGGGGTGATTTTTAGCCTGTAAGAGTCTGATACTCCCTCTCGCCTCATCCAAGACGGGAGAAATTATGAGATGATTTTCTCCCCTTAATAAAAATATAGTTCTTATGTTTATTCAGCATAAGTATTTTGTCGTAAGTGATTACTCAAACAAGTTAACCGAAAGAGAAAAGCGTTTATTAAGTAAAACAATAATAAAACCCTTTTAATGTAAAAATATCGTGATTTATACAAATCCATCATTTGTCCTGATCAAAAGTTGAAAAGTCTCGTTAATATGTAATATTTTAAATACTCAGTAAAATACTGCCACGCGACCAATTGATATTGTAAACTGTTTGAATTCAGATATATATATATTATACACTTGTAACATTAAAATGTAGTAAGTATAATTTATACAGTGTTGTGTGTTATTTAAATGTAAATGTAATACGTATAATTCAATTCGCGCCCATATTATTGGCACGCAACTAACAAAGCGTATATTTCGATGACGAAAAATCTGAAGTCAATTTATAACTATTGTGAACTTGTCGCATTATTGTATAGCATGTTGGTTTCTACACCAGAGGCCTTAGTCTGCTATTACAATTGTGTCAGAATGGTCGATAATTTGAGCAGTGCAAGAGGGACGGAGCTATGTAGGTTGTATAGTTCCTTCTAAAAGGCCCCAGGAATTGCATTTGTTACTCTATTATTCAACATAACGCTCACATTCTTAATTTCCACCAATCATGTTACAAGTCTTTCATGTCATGTTTAATAAGCCAACGCTCATTGAGCAAGCGTGATGATTAATACTTAAACCTTCTCCGTGTAAGAAGAGAGTCTTTTCTTTGGTCAGCAGTGGGCCCATTTATAGGCTGTTGATGTGATGTGATGGGTGTTAGTAAGTCTTATCAGTTCCATAGGAATGGCGGACGATTAAATCGACATACATCGGGCTTAATTTTTACTTGTAGACACAACATATTTCAAAAGTGACTTGTTTAAGAGTCATACACTATTCATTTCACCGAGAAACAAAGAGGAAATATTGAAAGTAAAAGTGCATTATTAAGAGAACAATATTAAAACATTAAATTATATAAACTTTCTCTCCATTAAAACGAGTTTCTGTTCAATATCTAAATACATCTCTACTTGCAATGTTTATTCACAAGTCTGATATTAAAAGAAATAATTTTAACTGTTTGTTCGCATTGAGTAATAGTTTTCTATGTGTGCAGTTTGTAGTTTTCATGTGGTCTAACAAAACATTTAAGTAAATAAAAAAGGTATTTGACCACTACAAATTGAGCTTTTTAGGGTATAAAATAGCCTACGTAGGTACATATTATTATCCTAATATTCTTACCGAGTCGGGAACTAGTTGAGAACCTTTCACATTGGGAAGAAGCAAGCTAAAATCATGACACTATTTATAATAGAAAATTAAAATACCAATGTTCCGCAGGTACCTAACTAAACTTCGCGCTACTAAATTCAAAGTCAAAGTCAAAGCATTTATTTCAATTAATCCTAAATTAGGCACTTTTGAAACGTCAAATTGAATTGTCCGTCAGTCTGTCTGTCAGTGAAGCTAGGCGCTCGTTCCAAAGTGTTGCTTCGAATGGAGAAGAACGAGCAAGAAACTCCATCGTTACTCTTTTCAAAAAATGTTTTTTACAATATCTCTGATACATTATTTGATCATTTACCTATTGTCTATATATGTAGGAACAATGTAACGACAATACGACGTCAAAACTATGGGACAATAAAACCAATTTGTAAAGAATATAAATTAAAAAAGCGGGTTGTTTCAAACATAGTGCCCACATATGTACACTTACAATTTTGAAATAATGCTTCTATACAAATAAAAAATAATCTTTAATTTAATTTTTCAAATAAAAAAAATAATAAATAACTGCTTGATGCCACAGGATCCCTAGACTACATTGGAATAAATTACTACTTTAATTTAACGTGTAACTAGTGATCGTATTAGAGCATTGTCTAGTGTGAGCGAGTGTCCAGTGGAGCCGGACCAACATGCTGCCACACATTTTTATCTTCAATATAATCTGACAGTTTATAATATCGATGGGTCCTACGTATATGGGCCAAACTAACAATTTAGCCATTTTGAGTTTTTAATGGTAAACGCATCTTAAAGATGTAATTAATTATGTGAGCTATTAAAAAATAGAGATTTCTGCATAGAAACATGATTTTTTATTACAGTATAACGGCATATGTAACATGGATTTAAACGTACAAGGTCCTAAGAGTAGTTCGAGACTTATACGTGGGGAGTTCCCGCGCGTTTGTGTCGTAGTTTGGACCAATCGGCCATTTTGACACTTATACGTTAAACGGAGCAACGGCCGCAATGTGATGAATACAAAAATTGTAATTTTGTTTTTTGATTAACTTATTGTTTTATAAATAAATTATCTGAAATATCACGAGTTTTTAGGATGAACGGCCAATGTGGCATTTTGGCCGTTTTACGTGTTATATTCTAAAAAAAATACACTTACGCCCTACAGTATTTTTTAATTTTTGGCCTGTTAATGTGTATAGCAAGGGTTGAAATATTATTGCAACTACTATTGTAGTTACGATACTATAGTTACGTTATTATTAACTTTATTTAACTTACTTTGTTTACAATATTACGGTATTATCTTACATTGATTTATTTTGTCTGCAGCTCCTTTGCCATTGAGATATTCACAAATTGCAGTTTAAGTCTGCTCAATGATATATTTGAAAATGATTCACTTCAACAAGAAAAACAAAATGATACATTAGAAAATTCTATTTTTATATTCTATCTCGACTCTGATAACATGTTAATTTGTAATAGTCAACTACCTCAACCCAATGAAAAGTGTACCCACAGTAACATCATGAAAAAGAAAACAATTCTGATTTACTCTCAAACTGTGTTTTAGTACCAGAAAGAAATGATAACAATTATAAGCCCATAGCTTCACACACATAATAATCTGTCACACATGGCACATAGCCCTTAGTTCATCAATCATAATTACACATAATAATCTGTCAAGCGAAAAATTTTTTGAATCTTAAATCGAACATCATAGTGAAGAATTCAGTAAAAAAGATCTGTTGTCTAATTACGATATGCGCGATGTTGATAATGCGACCCCAATGCCATCGTCAAATCATTGTTCTTTCGGTGAAGAAGAACCTATTCCTTCAGTGTTATCATTGTTATCAGATGCAACTGCATCGTCCCCCGTTTCACAGTATTACTCATCAAGTAATGCTTCAACTCCCAACGCTCAAAAAAGGAAAATTTACTAAAAGAAGAGATAATGGAAGATTAAAAGAAAAAAATGTAATGAATGGATAGATTCGAAGAGAAAAATACTTAAAAATACTGGAATAGCGTATAACAGTAGAAATGGAAAATTAAGAGATGAGAAACAAATAGGTGGACCATGTCAGAGCACATGTAAACTAAAGTGTTTCGAAAAACTTGATGGAGACGCAAGGAGTGATTGGAGATCATTCTAAGCAATATGACTTTATTGTAAACTATGTTAATACCCAGGTTGTCTCACGAAGGTCATACACATATGCACGAAGATGCTATTGAAAAGTCATGTTCGTGAACGGGCTCTGTCAACTGGGACTGGTCAGCTCCAGACTGCATTAAGTTTGTTGTCCTCAGGGTTATTTTATTTTTCTATCACTTTGTCTGAATACTAGTTTTACATTGTTCTCACATAGTTGAAGCAATCGAAACAATGTAACCAAGAAATTGTATTGTGAACCTGATTGAAACAGAGTAACCTATGGAGTTTCTTGCTCGTTCTGTTCCATAGGAATCTACACTTTGGAACGAGCAAATAGCTTCACTAGAGGACTGACTGACCGACAGACAGACGTCATTAATATTATTATATTTGCTTTGACGTTCAAAAGTGCCTTCCTGGTTTATTGAAATAAATAATTTTGACGTTTTTGACTTTTTACACCACAGTTATTATGAAAATTTAGTAACATCGAATGACATTGTGGCAATTAATGAAAGCGATAATGAAGAAAATGAGTGAAGACTTATTAAGATTTTCTAGTAGGTACCTTATGTTGATTTTGGTATTTTTTTTACTTGATTATACTACGGTGATTTTTATACTTTGTATACAGATTATAGGTTTATAAGTTTGTTATTTTTTGTAACCTTATTAAGAAAATAATAATGTGAAGTACATTATTTTGTTAATCAAACTAAGATCTCCAGTAACAGTTTCCTTCTTACTAATTTTTTGTTGATTTTTTATTATGAAAATACCAAAAAGACTGAAAACCGGTCCATGAGTGAAGTTTTAAGGCTAATTCAATATTTATTTCAACAAATGTATAAAACTATTGCGTGTTTTTTTATTAATTAAATGATCTAACTGAGAACTCGGTTCGTAGGCTACCAGATTGTAAAACGTATAAGGGTCTATGTGACATAAATAACTAAATATCTAAATAGCTTATATTCTTGTTATTTAATTATCAACTACTTCAATTGTTACTTGATTTTATGGGTAAAAAATGTTAAAAATATAGACTTTATGCTAATTAGTGTAATACGCGTATAATGGCCAATATGACACATTGGCCCTTTTAGGGTGTTTTTAAAGAAAAATAATTTAAACAAAAATTAACGTAGAAGGGCCAATGTGACGTTAAAAAAAAACCTATATATGTATATATGTCGCAGATTCAAACGGATTTGAATCCTCGTGTTGGTGACATTCGTCCGCCATCTCGATATTTTGTTCGGTCAGTGCGCACAACCGGCGCAGGCGACGTCTCTCGAGCAAGTGAGCGCTCAATTGACGTACACACTACTGACAGATTGAACTGACACATAGACACTTCATAACAAACTGTCACTGGCTAGTGTTGTCACTCGAATAAATGAATAATTATGAATTCTCCGACACGGCCATTCTGCAAATCAACGCGCTCTCGCGTTGTCCGTTGATATCATAGGTAAATCTGGTTACACCGCAAAGCGTTGGAGCTTTCATCATAAGGACCTTAATAACACATTAGCTTAACAAATCTACAAAGCGTGGTAGCTTTCAGCAGTCGTACTAGATCAAGCAACAAGCTTTCAATCTATACCTCAGACAAAGCGTACTGATTCCCAGGCTAAGCGTAGCAGGTTTCAAGCAGATTCAGGTTAAATCAAAGCGTAAAAGCTTTCATCTTGTCTTGGACAAAGCGTAAAAGCTTTCAGTCATACTTTCAGTCAAAGCATAAAAGATTTCAGTCAAAGCGTAAGAGCTTTCAGTCAAAGCGTAAGAGCTTTCAGTCAAAGCGTAAGAGCTTTCAGTCAAAGCGTAAGAGCTTTCAGTCAAAGCGTAAGAGCTTTCAGTCAAAGCGTAAGAGCTTTCAGTCAAAGCGTAAGAGCTTTCAGACAAATTCACCGACAAAGCGTTATAGCTTTCAGTCAAATTTACAGACAAAGCGTTATAGCTTTCAGTCAAATTTACAGACAAAGCGTTATAGCTTTCAGTCATAGTGTAATAAAACATTTGCAAACATTACAATCCATTTATTGGATTCGATATACAATCGGTACACAATTCACACACAATTTACAAACAAAAATAAATTTTCTTTTACAAAACTGAAAACAATTCGTAATTCTTATAACATCTCGATCGGTGCTGATTTGCACGCACTAATAGAAAAAGGGTTAAAACAAAATCCACTACACTAAAATGTCGAAATCAATCACTACTCTCTGGACCATCTAGACATTCAGACAAACCTGGTAAACACGATGGATATTTACGAAGTCTTTCATGACAGACGTATTGAGTACGTCCTCCAGATATTGGCTCAACCATGTAACGCTCATTTGAACAGACTTTAGTGATTTTACAGGGACCAGCAAACTTTTCACTCAATTTATTAATTATACGAGGGTTCTTTTGAACCAAAACTAAATCACCTACAATAAATGGACGAATGGTGGCTTTGTTAGAATCAAAACGACTTTTATCTTTAGCTGCCTGCTCGTCTATCCTATCCTTTGCCTCATTCCTAATTTCGGTTAAATTCTGTGCAGTATTAGCGTCAACATCAGAAGTCAGGAAATTTAATCTTGGGGGAGTTTTGTTGTAGCCAATTAACAACTGAAGTGGAGTTTTACCGGTACCTTTGGACACAGTACAATTTAATGCAAGTTGAACCTCACCAATAATTGACTTCCAAGATTTGTTTTCGTGATTTTCAGCAATTGTAAAACAATTGGTTAGCACAGACATTATTCGCTCCACTTGGCCATTGGCCCGTGAGAGACCACTGGCAATTTCATGAAATTCTATTGACCATTCAAGACACAAGTTTTGAAACTCTCGTCCGGTAAAAGAGGTACCTTGATCGGATATAATTCGCTTGGGTGTACCAAAAATGTGAACGAAATTTTTAAGGGCTTCACAGGCTGAACGCGAAGTTAAATCTTTAACTGCACTCAAATGACAAAACTTGGTAAAAGCGTCTATGATAACTATGACATATTCCTTTGTCACCTTACCGCCGGTCAACTTGCCACTAGTATCAATATGAACAGTGTGAAACGGTTCGACAACTTTTTCTATTGGATGTAAAACAGATTGTCTTTTACCAGACGGATTTTTATTTACTTTGCAGGGTAGACAATGATCTACGTAGGCTCTAACAGATGAAGTCATATTAGGAAACCAAAAATGTTCTCTTATTTTAGACAAGGTCTTATCCCAGCCTAAGTGTTTCAATTCGTCATGAAATCTTTGAATTATTTGCCACCTATAATTTTTGGGAATTATTATTCTACTAAAGGTTATACCATCAATCTGAAAGTTTTTATAAAGTAAATTATCTTTATAAGTGTACGATGACCTAACACTAGCATCAATCGTGTCGTTTTCAATAGAATCAATGACGCGCTTTATATCAGGATCTAACCTCTGCTCGGCCTGCAACCATTCATCGTTTAAATGAGAAACATTTACCAATTTACTATCGACTGGGTTTCGACTAAGGTAATCTACGTGTGGGATCCTTTCACCCTTTCGATATTCTATTTCGAAATCAAAAGTTTGCATGTACGCCCACCATCGATGAACGCGGGGTAACAGTTCACGTTTATGACGGGATGCTTTCAAGGCATTACAGTCTGTCACGACCTTAAATTCCCTACCGAGCAAATAATGACGATAATGCTTCAGGGCTTTAAAAACCGCCAGAGTCTCTAGCTCGTAGCTGTGATATCTGCTCTCCGCATCGGTTGTTCGCTGACTGAAATAACCAACAACTTTCAGCTGAACACCGTCCTTTTGAAATAATACCGCGCCATATCCAATCGAGCTCGCATCGGTGTGGAGCTCAATTGGCTTACTAGGGTCAAAGATAGTCAACACGGGTGCGGAAGTCAGATATCCAACAACAGCAGAATGAGCCTTTGTGTGCTCGGCAGTCCATACCCATTTAGCGTCCTTTTTAGTAAGAGCGTACAAGGGCGCCATGGTAGATGAAAAGTTAGGTACAAATTTTCTAAAATATCCAGCAAGACCATTAAATTGCCGTAGCTCTTTTACGCATGTAGGCAAAGGGGCGTTAGCCAAAGCTTTTATCTTGTTAGGATTTGGTTTTACAGAATTTTCACTAATAACGTAGCCTAAATATTCTACTGAAGATTTAAGAAAAGTACACTTTTTCCAATTAAAAGTAAAACCTGCTAATGATAGAGCGGATAGCACACGTTCTAAATTCTGAAAGGCTGATTCTTTAGATTTTGAAATAACCAAAACATCGTCAATATAACAAAGCGCAATTTTGTCTTTTAGCCCTTTGAGAGCCCTATTGATTGCTCTTTGATACACAGAAGGTGCATTTGAGAGTCCAAAAGGCATTTTTAAAAATTCCCAAACACCATCTTGAGTAATAAAGGCGGTTTTTTCGATATCGCTCTGTGACGCCATTTTTATTTGGTAAAATCCTGACGCCATGTCGAGGCTTGAAAAGTAACACATCTGCCCAAGTGTGTCTATCTGATCAGAAATTAAAGGGAGAGGGTAGCTATCACGCACAGTATTGGAGTTAAGCTCCCTATAATCCACACAAAGACGGTCAGACCCGTCTTTCTTTTTAACGAGCAGTGCTGGGCTCGAGAAAGGCGAAGAACTTTCACGCACTATACCCTTACTCTCTAGGTCGGCTATCATTTCGCGCATTATTTTTCGTTCAGACGGGGCTAACCTATAGGGTTGACGTTGCACTATTTTGTCTGGGTTTTTAAGCTTTATCTGCATCTCGCCAGTAGTAACAGTTGATTTTGAATTTCCACTAGCAAAATTATCTTTGTATTTTTCTAAAAGGGACCTCAATCTATCAACATCTTGCTGGTCAGTCAAATCCGTGTTTATTTCGTCTAATATTGGGTTTTCGATTCGACTACACACATTAACAGTAAAATCCCGAGTTATCTTAGCACCATCGCTACTGAGAGTAAAAACTAAGCCTGGAGTCTTAAATACCTCCCTACCTAGAATTACATCGTAAGGTAATTGATGCGAGTCTATAATCACGAATGTAATTTCAGTATGGAACCCATCAAATTCTACGTAGCTTGTCATTTTACGAATCGAAAAACATGGTACAGAACCAATACCGGTAAGACGCGTAAACGAAATTTCCTTTTTATCCGGCAAACAATCAGCGATTTCCTTTTTTATCAAAGAACACTCTGATCCACTATCAATTAACGCTTTTAAGTTGTAACCACCTATTTGCAATTCAATCAACGACTCTTCAGAAGGTGAACAAATATTTACAGATTTAGTTTGCAATTTAGGGTCCTTTAGTTGTATTTGTTTTTCGTTACGTTGTTTCGTAAAACATGTGGATTCGGAATGCCCCGGTTTGTGACAATAAGAACATTGAGTCGACCTATCGTTAGTTTTGTCAACGGGTGCCCGAGAATGAGCGGCACTACCCTCAATTTTATTATTATTCCGCAACGACAAACAATGACGTTTTAAATGTCCAACTTTATTGCAATAATGACAACGTCTGTCGGTAGTAAGATTTTCGTTGGGTTTGTGGCGTTTAAAATATGAATGTTCGGGCTCACTCCGGGTTTTATCAGAATTTCGCTTAAGGTTTTTAATTCTAGGATAAGTACTCAAATGTCTATCGAGTGATACAAAGGTCGTTGGGGTATTTTTAAGTAACTCTGAACGTACCTGACTATCCGTGATACCAGAAATCACAACTTCAATCTTGTTGGACTCGTTCCAGCCAGTCTCCAGTCGATCTATCAGCGCCAACTTGTTCGTAGAATACTCGACGTACGTTGCTGCTAGATCGCTCTTGTACTCCACCATGTCACGGAAAAGGTCGTGAAACCTTTTTGTTGCTGCAAACTGCCGTGTAAGCCGCTCCTGTAATTCTTCCCAACTTTTACATAAAGGATACGTACGCACCGCCCACTTCTTAGCACGTCCCTGCAGGTGTGTAAACGCAGCATTCCTCGTTTCATAATCCGTCCACGAGTTGTTTTTCCTGTGGTGGTCGACCTCTTCGCACCACTGCGCCGCAGTAAACTGACACTCATCTGGATCAAATGGCGGTAGGAATACTTCACTCGCTTTCAGTTTTCTAGGTAAGCCAGCACTTGTAGAAGGGTGTTGGTTAGAATTCTGAAAGCCTGTCATCATATTTTGGAAGAATGTTGTCCATGTTTCTGATGTGGGTGCACGTGGTTGATTTTCTTCGGTTACCCCAGCTCCATCCGCCATATTTTCTTGCGCCGTAGATTGGGACGTAAAATATCCATGTTCTCGCGTAGCTGGCGTTGCAGTAGGCTCGCAGGATGCCCCTTGAGGTGATCCCACCGCTGCTGTCGCGGATTCAAACGGATTTGAATCCTCGTGTTGGTGACATTCGTCCGCCATCTCGATATTTTGTTCGGTCAGTGCGCACAACCGGCGCAGGCGACGTCTCTCGAGCAAGTGAGTGCTCAATTGACGTACACACTACTGACAGATTGAACTGACACATAGACACTTCATAACAAACTGTCACTGGCTAGTGTTGCCACTCGAATAAATTAATAATTATTAATTCTCCGACATATATATGTAATACTATGGTATAAATGAGGAGGATAGTTGTCTTAGCAAACAAGGAAATAATCGTAAAGATCGGTTTTATTATTCCGAAGTTACAGCAAATTTAAACTTTGGAAGCCTCTCCTGTAAAGTTGTAATTGTGCATTTTGGCCCATATACGTAGGAGCCATCGATATGCCTGTTTACACAGTTCACGCTTTATACAAGATTTAAATTTTTTCTCGTTCAGATTCAGTATGGTGGTTGGTAGTTTATTGTAACACTTAACACAAAATCCCATGAAGGATTTCTGCACTTTGGACAATCGGAATTGCGGTATAGCTAACTTATTTTTACCTCTCGTATTAAAATTGTGTCTGTCGCTTCTTTTTTCAAACAATTGTTGATTGATGAATTCTCTCTATACAACGAATCATTGCTTTTTAAATCTTCGTCTAAGGACAATAATGGCCACCAATTGAGTGTGAGCGCCAATCAAAAGGTCGCCATTAGAAACCTGACCTTACTGAATTTAAATGGCATCTTCTTTGTGAGTCATGCACAGGTCTTAAATGTTTATTTCAGATTTCCTATATTTGAAAGCCTTACTACGTAGTTTAACCTTTTAAAACACTAAAATATGAAAAACTTAAGGCCTTAATATAATATAATATAATATAATATAATATAATATAAGAAAACTACTCTCTTTTAGTGCATTCAAAACCCAACTTAGCCAAAATAACGTAGCAAATCAATCACCTATAGGAAAATGATTGCATTGGATGGGTGAATTTGTTTGTTGAGAAGTGTGTAGTGACCTTGATTGATGATGACGAACTAGTTATAATATGGAAAACTTTTTTTAGTGTTGTTCTCAAATACGTGACATATGTTTTTATTGAGATTAAAGTTTCTTTCTTTAAACCTAAGAATTGAAAACAAAAACAGGACAGTAACCAACCAACCAATGAGGGACGTAGTTGCGTCGACCAATGTCCATCTTAATAGATTGAAACAATGTATTGTCTACGTACATAGTATTATGCAATCTTTTGTCTGTGACGTCACAATCACCTATCAATGGTGCATATAAACACATTTAGTTAAAGAACAAGCCTTTTATGTGATGTAAGAGTGAAATAAACTGCGACCTTCTAAATTGTAAAGGACGCATGCAAGGTTACGTCAACAGCGCATCAACGTACTCTTTTATCTTTTAAAATGTAATGGAATTTTAACTTTATTGTTTAGTTATGAAGGTTGAAAATCTATTGAATTAATTTGACAGATTTAGCTATGTAGGTTGATGTGAGATGTGTCTCCATTAAGTAAAGATTTCCTAGTTTATCTTGATCTTGTGGTTAGAATACTTTTTGTATGTTGAAAGGTCAAGTTATATTGGTTTTATCCTATATTACATTTCCGAGTACCTATGTTGGCATATTTAAATAGTAATTTGTCTTTTATTTGTCATATTTTATTGTTTACTACTTGGACGACGCAGATTACTCAATAGATGACGTGTTTCTGTGTAGGTAGACGCGTATGTTTGTTCATTCATACCTTTTTTATGATACTCGCGCTAACATTTTGTTATAAATGAATGAATAAGTATTATGCTGATGATTTTTTAAATGCTGTATATTATACCTAAGTACCTATTATTATAAGTCTGTTATGATGGTTTTATATTTTACACAAAACATCATCCAAATAAATTGTTCCGGATACAAGAATTAGCAAGATCATTCACACTCTGAAGATTATTAAAAAACTTCATAGTTCCTATAATAATAATTAATACAATTATTCTAATAATATAACACCTATTAATTGCTTTAGCAAAGTCAAAGTTAATTAACTGGACTTCCCAAAAAAACTTAACAACTCTGATTAACTTAATAGGTACATTGACTTAAGTTATGCATATAATAACTATGTATGTATACATAAGAAAATAATAACACCACTTAACTTAGTCTTTAGGTATTTCCAAATATTATAAAGTAAATGCCATCTACATTGCAATAAGTTTAAATTATCGTCTTACTTTTTATGTAAAGGTTAAAATTAAATGGTTAAATATTGCGTAATGTTTACACGTGCCGTAATGGATACTTTAGTCTCAGACGGATGCATGCAAAAGCTCTTTCAGTCACATTACAAAGTGATGTACAGGTTTTATGATGTGTTATCTGAACAATATGATAATACTCTTCCATTACTGACTGACTGACAGATAACAAACTACTGGACCTACGAAGCTGAAACTTAACACGTATGTATGTTCCTTAAGAAGTGTAGGGGAGCACTAAAAGGATAGGAAAAAAAAGGAGAAGAGGATTTCCCTAAATTCCCACGGTAATGGGAAAAACGGGAATCACCTATTTTTGCGTGCGAAGTTGGTGGCAGAAGCTAGTATAATCGTATGTAGTATTCTAGTACTGTTACATCATAAATCATATAGCTATGTAACACTATTACTTTTTTCAGAGCTATCCTGCTTTTCAGAATAAGATATTGTTATGGTCACGATCCGGTCAGGATTCTCCTAAAAATCAACTGACCAATAGCCAAAGAATTAATTATTAGAATCGATTCAGTAGTTTCAAAGCAAACCAACAATCAAATCGATCCTCTTTATAATAGCATAGATTATAGACGCTCTTAACACTATAATAATCATTACACATACATACATACATACATAGAGTAGATAATACCACACAGAAACTCAGATTAAGATGACGAATTGCTGTTGGATTGTAATCCGTATATTGCCTATTAATTTACAGCGATGAATGTACGCAATCTCTAGTTAATATCTCGTGTAGATTACGTGTTATATTGGATAAATATGTACTAACTGACAGTTTATGAGATTAATTCTAAATTGAAGTAATTATTGTAAGCGGTGACAGATTCTCCGTTTTGTTTTAATTAATATTAATTGGTTGTGTGGTGTTGGTGTTGGTGTTGTCATTTTTATTGATGAAGGGTATTCAATTTGTTCATTAACTGGATTCTGTTATCGGTGTATGATTTTAGGACAAAAATTCGCCTACGTGTAGACTCTAATCTATTTTTGAGCCAAAATTCATTCTAATACGTTCAAATGGTTGTTGGGCAATCGGGGATTGGGAAGGGGGGTAATTGGGCCTCCAGTAACCTCACCCACACAACAAAATACCATGCAAGCGTTGTTTCACGTCGGTTTTCTTTGAGGCCGTGGTATCACTCCGGCCGAGCTGGCCCATTCGTGCCGAAGCATGGTTCTCCCACACTTATATTCTGTATATTTAATCCGTTTAAGTTTATTTAATGCATTAGTTTTATATCGATAAAGTTACGAAGTATAAAATCGATTGACCTTAACATATCACGTAACTGTTGCTCTAGCCTTGTGGAGCTAAACATTACTAGATGTCAGTTGCATTAGTTCCTTATAGTAAAGTTATTGCAATGTTTCGGAAAATTATCGGCAACGAATTCTGACTAAATTTTTACAACGATTAGTAACGACATACGAAAAACATTTGAACAATGTTCTTTTGAAAGAGGACACAAAAATTGAGAAAATTAGGTAAGCCTAAATTAAATAGGCCATACAACACACTTAAATTCAACGAATACCCAACCAACAAAAGTTAGTTTTATAGAAGGCCATAGAACGTTTTGTAAAAACTAAACGGTGGTCAAATAAAAGGCCAAAGAAGGTGCATCTACAAAGAAAGTGGCGCAATTATATCTCCATTCAGTGTTAAAGTAGAACTATAACGGTATCAGGCATGACAATTTTGGCCCATTGCAGTTGATGTTACAGTAACGCAATCTCTATTTGGTGATATATAAGCCACCGCAGCACTACTAAAGTGTTTTTGGGTACTGTAAAAGAGTTCATGATTCCATTACATCACTAAAATTCATCATTCATTCATTTTACATTCGTTCACGTCGCTGCAGTGTCTCAATGTTTTAGAAGAGAAATAAAAAAATAAGAAAAGTGACGGGGTATCGTGGTGAATAAGATATTATTTTGTACTTAATCGAATTATTCGTCTCTTACGAGGAAAATGTTGTGCGACTGTAATTTTACTGATAAACTATGTATGGATTTACGACATATTTTGAATGCCCCCTTCGAATTAATGAGCTTTTACTAAAATAATTTCTTATTTTAAGTTATAAACATAGTTCCAGCTTCCTTAACTCTACTATAGTACTCATTATGATAGGTTACATCCACCATTACATGAAATTAGGGTTCCTTTTGAGCTTGTTTGTTATTTTTGTTTTATTTTTTGTCCTTATTCCATAAATATGATGAATACTTTTTATTAAAACTACAAAAATACCACGTCAGAAATGTTATGGTTTATAAATCTGTATAGGTACTACGTATGACGTCAGAGAAGTATAACTACATACATACATATCGTCACACCTTTAATCCCCGAAGGGGTAGGCAGAGGTGCACATTATGGCACGTAATGCCACTGTGTACACCCACATTTCACAATTATTTATATTGTAAGTCCCATGTAATAGGTGGTGAGCCTATTGCCATATACCGGGCACATTTCCAGACTCCGTGCTACTACTGAGAAATTTTCGAAAAACCGAAAAAGGCTCAGCAATACTTCGCCCGACCCGGGAATCGAACCAGAGACCCCTTGCCCGGCAGTCGCACTTGCAACCACTCGACCAACGAGGCAGACTTTTTATTGCTTCGTGTGAAATATTATATTAATAGCCCAATGCTTCAAACCATCTCGTAGTTGCTGGTTTTTTTTTTCAGTTGAATCAATCAAACAATCTGAAAAACTGTCACACCTGGAATCGCTGTCCACAAATGAATTATTCTCCATTTCATCACTGACGTGAACTGTATTTTGTACGGAACCATTTTCTATAATTGGGTCTTCAAAAAGAATTATTCAAATCGGACCAGTAGTTCCGGAAATTAGCGCGTTCAAACAAACAAACAAACAAACAAACTCTTCAGCTTTATAATATTAGTATAGATAAAAATATTGTCGCATAAATTACACTGAATCAAAATGTCAATATTGTTGTAGAAGAGCGATAGAAGTGCTTTTACAAAACGGAATTATCATTTAAAAGCATTGCTAGCCTACCTTTATACACAATAATAATGTTTTAAAACACATAAGATCTCCGTTATAGTACTGTTGTGTAATAGAGGAACTATAATAGTTATAAAAAAACAATCTGCTTCTAAAAAGTGTATTTGTGATATAAGTTTATCACTACAGCTATAATGGGCATTAACAACCTTTTATAAGACAATTAAGCTATATAAATATAATTTGAAACTCAGCTGTATCACCAAATCACTCCGATGTAGACTTTTTGTGCCCACTATATTACTGTGTACTGTAACGATGATCTTAAAACCCTCAATATCGTAATATCGTCCTATTCCTGAGTTGTCATCTCTACTTTAACAAACGACACATAGGAGTTCGTTTCGAACCTTTATTGCGCAAATTAGGCGCATTAGGGTGACAGTTAAAACTGTTATGAAGTTCAATCGTTGTATACTAGTCACAATGGAGGTTGCTATAACGCCTGACTATAACAGCTATATAAAGTCGTGAAGTAAACCTTTACATCAACTATTAATAGGTCGTTTTTGCTATATAAACTTATAGAGCCAAACTGTGTCATCAAACTCTTTTACACAATAATCAATCATCACCAAAACCTTTATACATCATTTACCCAGCTTTTTTGAGATATAAGGTTTGGTTATAGGGCAAAATTGTTAGTTGGGTATGTAGATACTCGACTAGTTTCAAGTTACGCTTGGGACCCATAATAACACTAAATTGTATTTATACAAATTATCTATAAGTTCTAAATTTGCAAAAAAAAAATAAACACATAAAGTACTTCTATTTAACAATACGGAGTAACTATTATCTTGATGTAATTGTGTCTGCATTTGTAACTTATCAGTAAACAAGCAAAATTGCGTGTTTGTCCGTAATAAAAATTTAATATATTACCGAAAGTTAACCGACATAATAAATGGTCAACCATCGCCCGATAGACGTCTGTTGACTTTAAAAATAGCTCCGTTATCAGTGCTAAACGTTGACATCTATTTGTTCTACGCGCTCCACATCCGACCGAAATAGAAGACAGTATTTTTGTGGACACTCATTTATTTACTTGATTATTTAATTAGGTAGACTGCAGTAGGTTCATTATCATTATCATTGAATAAAATATGCCACTACTGAATAAAGGACTCTTTAGACGGATTTGTCATAATCCCCTGGCAGTTTGAGGATCGAAATAGACACCCGTAACAACAGAGGCGTCACCTATGCATTGCGGCCTTTTAAATTAAAAGTATGCTGCAATAGCTTGTCCATGTTTTAGGTTGTACGCGACAACAAAGAATGATATAAACTGTTTACTAATCAGAACGAAATTCAGCCTCATCATTTATAATATTAGATAATAAAGAAAAAGTATATATTAATGAGAAAGAATAAAAAAGAAGTCTAATGTTCATAGAAAATAACTCTGTGTGATTGTTAATTATTTTCAATATATTCAAATCATTACAGAATAGAAAAATCAGTTTTCATACATCCTATAAAAAACAGGCTCTATATCACAACACAAAAAAAGAAAATAAAAAAACAATTAATATTTTCCCAAGACGTCATGGCCACTTGTATAACAGCTACTAAACTAACAAAGCAGGCCAAAATAAAAAAAAGAATGTGTTTATTAGTACTCAATGCCAGAAAAACACTTAAGTAATCACTATCGCTTATAAAAAAAAAACAAAAACATCAACTGTCAGAGAGCATTAACAAAGAATAAAAAAAAACCTTTCACTGAAACAGACGGGAGATTATTTTGACTCACAAGTAAGACGATGATTGCCTCGTTGCGCGTTGGTCGAGTGGTCGCGTTGGTTCTCTAAGTTGGACTAAATAATACTGGGACTTTTATTTTCAAAATGTTGTTTTATTCAATGTGTTTAATAGTCTCGTTCACTGCGATGTGATTTGTAATTATGTGACAAGAGATTTATAGGAAATATCCCTAGTGTAAATTAGGTTATTTATTGTTAAAAGAAAAGAGACACACGTAAAATACTGGTGAAAAGTAACTGCTACATTTAATTCCTGACATCCCTAGTCTATCGAGGAATAAAAATCGTGATAATAATGTTAAGTAGGACAATATCTACAATCTACATACACAATTACACATCTGTTCTTTTATAAAGGGAACATAACGATACGGGAAGACCGCATGCCTTCACTAAAAATACCTCAAGACCACGATAACCAACGGATCGGTCACGACAAGTATCAACACCGAATTAATCGCTTTTAAAAATAGAATGTCGCCTGTGATTACGACATGAATGAGATTCGTCGCTTTTTTTTATTCTTTGACATTTTTGTGGTAGTGAAGATACGTTGTTCTTTATTCAAAACTTTTTATTAATTTAATTTTTGTGTTCTATTTTGGTATTTTTTGGATGTATTTATTTTCTGTGCCTTTTATTGAACAAAGATTTGAAAAGAAGCGAGTTTATAAAGGCTTACAAAAATACAAAACGGGGTTCATTGTAAACTAAACCTATTTTACTTAAATAAAAAGACTTCTAGATAGTTATCTAATAAATTATTACAGACAGTAAAATAATTAAAACATAAAATAAAATAGGTGCGTACAAACCTCGATTAGTAATACTGATAACTTGGTACTAAATGTCAATTGCAATTGTTTCTGACAAATGATGATGGTATTGGACGTTTTATTTCTTTTTTTGACCTATAGATTACTTGAATTTAAATAAAAAAAACTACAATAAGTGTTATGTTTGAAGGTCAGATATTAAAACTATAAGCAAATTGCAAGTTGTAAAGAGTCGTGACGGAAAATTTTCTCTTTATCAAAACGCGCAATTCAAACTCGGTGCAAACTGTCTTCATTATATTTATGCTTTGTTTCGCTTTGTTAGTATTTTACCTTCTCATGTCGTCACGGAAAATGAACGTTTTGTGTGGCCGAAGTCCATAAAACACAGCAATTATCAAAAGTGCAGGCGCGCTGTGACGAAAAAACAAAATGAAAAAACTTTTAGGACATTGAGGGACGTACAAGCATAATAATGTAGTACCTACGTACAAAGTATCCAACTGGGCTTAATGTTTATGTATATGCGAACGAGAGAGTCATTAACGTTTTTATTTCTTGATTTATGTCCCTGGCCTGCAGACGCAGCGCGTGCCAAGTATTTATTACGATGATTGAAACGCGGTTAAGTATCTAAGTTTATCCCGCAAGAAATACAAAACCGATAATAAACTTTCGTTTTCTGAACGCTCCAAAAATATCTCAAACTCAAATGGTCTCACAAATAAAATCGATGTAAATATTATTCACTCAATTTGCGATGAATCGCTCGTCGAGTCGGCAGATTCATTGTAAAAACATCGCCGTTGTCACATGTCGGGGTTCCCACGTAGGCAGTTTCCCTCGCAGCGGCTTCACGGTGACAGTTAATTAATAACAAGTTAGAATCTCCGAGCCGCAGACGCAATTCGCGGCGTAACACTCTCATTCCTAATGTAAAGTCCCTAAGTACTGTTGCAGACTTTTGATTGGGACTCGGGGGACACTCGGCGGAATTTGTCGACGAGGAAACTCGACTATTTGTCGACTGTTTAACGAACGAAATAATTTACTTATGCCTTAATGATAGCCCGAGCGATCTGTCAGCGTGTTGAGTTATTGAGACATTTATTACGGTCGGTTGACATTTCAACGTGGCGGGAGAGAATGATATTAACGATGTATGTGCCATTGGACGCTTGTACCGTTTTCTAAACAATAAAACGTGGCCGTCGTCAGTTAATCGATCTCAACAGAGCGCATGAATTGACTGGAACTGACTCAGCGCTGTATAAAGTGGCGATAAATTTACTCGGAGTAACGAGTGTAGCCAGCGGTCCCAAAGTGACAAACGAGAGATTTGCCGGTGGTTTACTACACTAGCTTTAGAAGATTAGTTTCCACCGGTTCTCCGAGCTTATTGGAACTTACTTGGGAACTTGCTACGCAGTGCTGATGTTAGATAACATAAATAATTGATTTGTTAACTTTGCACGATTAAGTGCAATCTAACTTGGACTTGTTTAGAGCCATATTGCTGGCTACTAACTCTACTTTGTAATTATCGTAAAACTTTACTACGCTTGTTATGGGCGGTGTCTTTACATAAAGTAAGTAACAGTTTCTTTTGTAACTTAGGTTTGCTTAAGCATTTGAAATAGGCGTGTTAATTGACGATCTTTTTGTGAAGACCTTCCGCACGCTTTCATCGTTCTAAAAACAAAACACGTTTCGACACAAGAGACTACACTACAACAGTCTCGCAGTCGGCGTAGGTATGTACTACATAGAAAGCGTTCATTTATCATTATCTAAGTTGCTTAGATAGTTGGCTCAGCCAACAATGCCCTCTGTATTTACTTACACAAATTAAGCGGTTACTGATTAATATCTAGTGAGATACTTAATCTTAAAACAAGGCGGCACAAGTTTGATCAACGACTTAACTTTCGAATGACACCTCGTAAATTTCAGAACTAAGAGAATCTTGTGAATTAAAGTTAAAAGGCTTTATGGTCATGAATAAAACGTGTCGAAGGTACCATTAACTTTTGAAGTGAACTTCTCATTATGCTCGGGGACCGCGTTAATTTTATATGCAACAATCTTCATGTTTTAATCATAATATCATCGGCGTCGATGTCGAAAAGTTCGTGGTTAAGTTCCAAGACTTCGCAGGTGTATGAAACTATTGTTTCACGGAAATAACTAATTAATATAAAAAATGAACATTGTTAATTCCAGGTAATTTTAACGTCTAAGTCTTGAAAGAAATAAAGGGGTAAGCATAACACTAACTCATCACTTTACGATCTTTTTTGCTATAATTTAAGCGTCGGCGCTGTGCAGTAAAAGTTCAAGAAAAAATATTTTAGCAGCTAATTGAACTTAAGAAAGTCGATTTTAAGACCTATTCATTCAATTAATTGAGTAATAATATTGTGAGAACTAGACATTTTATTTCACAAACGAACTTGTATTGTTATTGAACATTTATTTCTTTGCACAGTATTCTTTTACACATTCAAGTACCCAATACACGTAGCGAATGCACCAGCCAATATCAAATAGAAAGTTAAAAGTATCAAAACAATAAAATAGCAGACTTGCTTTATTGTTTTGCGCGTGAATGTACTCAGTAAGCGTCCTCAACTTTTCTAATACTCGGTCGGAAATGGGATCCAAAACCGAAACTTGACAATAAAGTTTTGAGTTCGCATACATCAATTGCTGACACCACAAATTTTCCACCACGTTTCGGATTACACAGCCAACAAATAGTAAACAAATAGGTCGAGAGACAGTTCGACTCTCGACAAGGGACTTTCTGTCGGAACTGACGGGTCGAATCGATCAACTCAACCCTCGCAGATAATATTTAAACTGAAATGGTCGGATTTCGATCCAACTTGTAGCCGATAGGCGCGTAACGACTGTTAACCAAACTATTTGTGTGGTAAATCCAACGTAGCTGGGACTGCGAATGGAATGGGCAACAGATTATTAAAGGCTTAAACCTCGTTTTCATTAAACTGTAGTAGATTTAATTGAGATTAGTTACACTTAACAGTGTAAGTGAAATTAGACTTTTATTCGTGTAACTACTTACTTACTTACACATCGGCTGAAAATAATTCCAACTGAAGTCAAATCTCTTTATAAAACTTGTTATAAAATACGAAAAGGAGCAAAACGGCTTACAAACTTCAGACATTTCCGAAACATTAAGAATTTAGAGCACTCACACGTTCATTGAACCACTAACAAAAGGCCATCCAACATAACAGGTTAAACCAAAACATCCAATTTCAGCATTTAAGCAAGTTACAATAGATGTCGTGGGTACCATTACGGGTTTCCCAGACAGTGTGGATGCTCAGCGGGGAGTTGTTGTAAGTACTGCGAGTAAAATGGCCGTCGCGTGACTCAAACCGCATGAACGATAACACTTCTTTAAACTACAAACGTGCCAGTACATTTACCAACACTTGAAGTATTTGGGGGAACGAAATAAAAGTGTTTCGTTCCTCGCTTATCTTCGAAAGTTCTTTGTCATTTGGAGAATTGGATTGTTTTATTGCCTCGAACGGGTCGCCAACCTGACACGGTTGTGGTGTAAAACGTTGTTGGTCTCAAACAAAATGATCTATGGCGGTCGTATTTCATTTTCATCACGCATGGGTTACTAAATTAATATCTGTTGTATACTCTGTGTTGGCACGGCTAGATGAATGGAGTGTCGCCTGTTTATGGTCAGAATTTGTACCAACAATTAGTACTAAGGGCTTGCCATTCAAGTTCTTTCGTTGAGGTTTTTAATCCGACGTTTCTGTTGTGACTAATTAGCTTCATTTGTCATATCGATATACTATTTTTGTGCCCATATAAACTGCTATCATTTGTATACGCATCTGTGCCAAAAATATAGCTTTTTTATTTTATTCACTCCTTTTAAGCTATAAATAAAAATTGAAACAACTTCGGCGCGATTTGGTCTCAAATCTTTGAGTATAAAATTAAGTTAATATTTAACTTCTGAAAGCTTTACATAGTTACTTTTAAAGTAAAACGATAGCAAATGATGTGAATAGATGAATAAACATTTGAAACAAGATAATATTCTGTAGAAAAATGTTAGAGATTTCTTACAAAACGTAAGTTTTCATTCAAGAAACTAGAAAAGTTTACTTAAAGATACATCATCTTTAAACTTTTCTGCATTCTGAGATTTGAAGGAGAAATATTTTAGTATTATTTTGTTTCGAACTAGATAGATACCTACTTTCTGGATAAAATAAAATAAAGAATTCTATACTTAGTTACAAGAAACAAGTTATGGAGAGAAAAGTTGGCGTTCTAATTTACAATCTGAAGGTAACGTAGCGTTAAGTAAACAGAATTGCTATTGAGGAAAAGTAAAACCGCAAACCTCAACAATACAATAAAAATAAAAAAGGAAAATCTGAAGAAAACTTTCAATATTAATTTTCCAAGTACACAGCAAAAAGTTTTCATTAACTAGCTAAGGTAGATAAGATAGCTTTTAACGAACTTGTCTTACTTAGTTTTCAAATATTCTATGTGTAAGTGTAATTTTACTCGTTGACGTAATAAAACAATGGGAATATACAATCATCGCGTGCGTCTATTTCTTTTATGGCTTTCTACATCAGTGCGTTTGAGTACCAACCATTGCCAAGCAGAAGGTTTTAAGTTCAACGAGTATCTATTATAATGCTTTATTATTACAATGAGAACCTCCTTTTTGTAGGAAGTCGGTTTTGGCCGAACGTTTTGTTACCTCATCACTTATTAGTACTGTCATTATTAACGAACATAAGTAAGAACATAGGTGAATACCATACCTACGGTAAATTCACTCCAGCGTTTAGGAACTAAACTCATTGCTTCGAGTAATAAAAGGCGTGATTCTATACGTTTTTACGCCATGAAAGCGATAATTTCAATATCAATTTGCGATAAATGTGGGGTCGAATAAAAATAAATAATTACACGTGTCCGTTCTAGTCCCGGCTATTAGCATAAACAGACGGGGACAACACTCAATAGTGGTCGCTGGACATAAATAACGAGTTCCGAACCGCGAAACGTAGGGTTGTCGCGTCCCTATATTACGCCACCCGGTAAAATTAATTTTTATTCTATAACATTTCGAGTAAAAGTAATAGTTGTTATTTTTTATGTTACGAGTACTATGTTATATCATATAACTTAACTATATGTAAGCCTTACTGTCACTGATATGAATTCCATTTCCCAACGTAATATTAGGAATTTTTATAATTGAAAATACCGTTGATATTTTCCCCGATCTAGGAATCGACCAATGAGGCAGTTATTACATTTACTAGGTCTATTGTATTGTAAATAGACAGAGTCTACAGAAGTACAGATACTACATGGTGGCTAGTGGTCCTAAATTCAAGGAGCCGCAATGAACGAGTTTGTCAAACTTTACTGACATTTTGGTACGTTTGAATTATTATCATTACTTTAGCTTACATGTAAAGTAAATATTTACTCGTATGTATTGTGATGTCAGCTGTTAGCATGAACACAGACATAACTGTTAATTATTCGCTGCTTGCAAACTGATGTGATAAGTTTCCCACCGCGAGTGTAGGGCTGTCATCTGTTCTGATTTATTAGAATTCGCGGTAAAATTTCGCAGTAATTTTACCGCCGTGCCGTATAATTTGTAGCGAGACTTGATATTAGATATTCTTTAACATTGATATAATTTTTATTTTTCATCACATCAACAGTATACCTATGTATAAACGACCACTGCTGACCAAAGGCCTCTTCCCGCACGAAGGAAGAGTAGAGCATTAATAACCATGTTTCCTAAAGCTTGGTGATTTCAAACTTACAATCAGAAATTATAAGCCTAGGTCGATTTTTTCCTTCACCGTTAGCTGATGGTGTCTAAATACTCTTAGAAAGTACGTATAACTCGGAAAAAGTCATAGGTAGGTTTCAAAGCCGCACCTTCATGCAAGAGAAGCGAACGTTTTAAATGAATGAATTTGTAATGAAAACACCTTCATGGCATTATTTGAAAAGGACAATAAAATTGAATAGATCAATTTTACGTTACAAATTTGAAGCCTTTCCTTCCTTCCTTCAACCAATCTAAAACAACAGGGAAACAGGAAACACCAGAATTTCTGCAAAACTAAAGCAACGTTTATTCCGTATTCAGAGCCAAGGTACGGAAATACCGTTTACAGTAACATATTTGGATAACATTGTTAAACAAATACGAACTTAGTAAACGTTATTTTAATTAAAATAAATGGCTATGTTATGTAACACTTGGCTAAACCAACATTAATTTACGTTACGACATAATTAATTTTGAATATAAAATATATTCATGGAAGTTTGACGAGACAGCCCTACTACCTTATGGCCTTTTGTTTGAAACACGTGCGCGCTTTGTCTATTTTCTAAACTTAGCGACTTGTAGGTACTTAGTAAGATATTGTAGGATGTATCTAGAGTTATTATTCCATGTCTAAATGTCCCACAGACCGCGTTATTTGTGTTTATTGAACTAAGTACATATTTACTCTATACATATGTTTGTGTTTAGCTTTAAAGGGAGAATCTGGCTGGATTAATTTAAAATGTATTTTAATACATACTTACTTAGGTACAATTTTCCTGTAACCATAACCATATTAATAAGTTTTTTTTAATGCACCTATCACAAATGTAATGGATTTACGTCATAATAATGTGTAATTTAAAAAAAATATCGCGTCATAGATTTTCCTCAATTAAACAAGTCACCTTTGTTGACGCATTAAGCGACATAATCTTTATTGAATACCACAATCAGTTAAGATTTAATTAGATATTAATTAATATCAAATTAATACTACCACATTGCAAATATGATTAGGTATTGTATTTTGTGATTAATCTGAATATCCGTCCCGTACGGTAACTATGTAGGTACATATTTGGTTATAATTGTGAGATGTTATTTGTTATTATATTGTTGATGTTATTATATGGCATAACATTAATAGCTTCTGCTCGTGGCTTCACTCGCGTTCCCGTGTCATAAAAAGTAACCTACATGTTATTCCAGGCCACAATCTACACCTGTTCCAAATTTCTTTGACGTCATTCAGTAACAGACATAGTTACACACAAACTTTCACATTTATAATATTAACTAATTAGATAATTGTTAATTCTGTAACCAAACCATATTAAACCAAATAAATTATTATATCTACGCTTTGTCATCGTTATGAAAAATCCGGTGACAGTCCAGTGCAGTACCCTTACTCCCCCTACTCTAAGTAACTATAAGTTTGCTTTACGGTTAAAAGTAATCGAAACTGATCGTGTTCGGCGTTCTAATTTGACCGGGTCGAATTTATGAGAATAAACCAACCAATCAGAGCGCCAAACACGCTCTCGTTTCGATTAGCGCAAAGGTACCGGTTACCGACCGGCCTCCTCTATCCGACCATTTTAGTTTATTTACGCTAATTTGTGTATTTATCGCGCGAAAGTCTTGAAATACGCCTTATTCAATACATTAATTCATCATTCACCTTCAGTCAAAACTTGGGTTTGTGGGGTTAACGCACATTCCGACTGTCCTGCGAAATATAAAAAAGGTGCAGTTTGCGTAAATTTTCATGCGAAAAAAACATAAATCAGTGAAATAAAAGATCTCGATTTTGACGATGATCACTCGGGTAAACTAAGAATGTATTTACTTTATGTGATTTATTGGTTCATTGAGTCCTTATAATTTCAATATGCATACAGAAATTCCATGTTTTTATAGATTTATCGATAAATTAATGTTGGACGGAATAAGGAGCCCTACAAAATGACGACATACCGAATACCGACCAAATTGGTCGGTAAACGGAATTTTAAGGTTTATGAATGACACTAATTTTCTGTAACGTGGGTTGTTTTGGGAGTGTTTTGTGATTAGTTTCTTATTCTTAAAGTTATCCTTAGATAATAGACCGGTATCCGACCTATGCTAACTATAATGGATTTTTTGTAATTTACGTTTCAAATTAACATATTTCCGATTTATTTACGATTCCTTCACTAAGACTTGCTAGAAGTATACCTTTATATTTTATGTTTATTTCGAAGAATTTCATGAATACGATATTGTTACAACTTAATAAGTAATAGTAGAGTAGAAAGTAACTAAAAAAATGGTATAAATTTCGGTTTAGACGTTTTATTATACAAATACAGGATTGGTCGTAGTCTGGATACGATTTGTTTCCCTGTCCCTTGTTCCGACTAACTAATGGAATATAGGTTTTGGTGTTTTTTTTAAATTACATGATAAGCACATCATCGGTAAGTCATCAGGATGAACGACAAAAACGTTAGTAATAGGTATAGTACTTGTACGTAATACCTACGACATATAATGTTCCGAAAATAACTACGGAGGTTTATTGTACCTACAACCTACAAGTAGTAAAGTAAATAAAATAAGTACCTACCATAATGTACGATACATAGTATGTAATGTATAGGTAGGTACCTAATTACGTATCGTAATAATAGGTATCTACCTATAGGTACTTAAAGACCATTCGCATTAAACCAATACGAACAATTTCTTTATTAGGCATAATAAATTAAGATCGACATGGTGTTGGTAAATCTTATGCTGAAGTACTAGGAAACTTAATTAAAAAATAAGTAACTACCTACACGGTAGGTTGAAAAGTAGGCGTCACATTGTATGTTCTCTGCTTACATCTCCAAGTGTTAAAAAACGTAATGTTTTATTAAATTTTAAAATTCATAATCGTAATTTCAGTATCGAATCCAAAAACAATGCGTGAATAGTTTTAGAAAGATTGTTGTTTTACGAATTTCTACTCTACTGCTAAGATATAGAGTTGATTTTACAATGTGCGTTTGGGTCGGTCGGAATTAGGTTCCTGAGGAGTCGGTATCACGGACATCTGTCGGCAGTCGGTCGGTATACGGGGACTTTAGTATTTTTCCAAGCGTAAGAGTTTAAATCGAAATATAGGTACAAAATAGTCGTTAAAGGGCAAAATAATGAACATATTTCTCATTCATAGTTAATATACTTTCGGAAAAGCATTTTTTATTATACGATCTTGAATATTTTGTTTATCTTTTGGAGGATTTTGTTCGCCGCGCCGATCACCGGACGGTATTCGGTGCATTTGCGTTACTTGAAACGTAAAGCAAACTCATAGTTACTAAGGGTACTGTGCTGAACTATAGTCCTCCCCTACTAGTACTACTACGGCCAGAGTCGAAATCGTAACAGATTCAAGTTTATCAGAAACCGCAGTAGCCCGATTAACTACCGATTTCTTTTTAATGTAAAGAATACATTATACTATAGGTAAAGTAATAGCGAATATAATACACCTCCATATTGTTGAATAAAATTAAATAAGAAATACATAAACAGACGGAAATGATTAAATAAACGTTTCCTTTTACATTGGAGAAATATTTGCTGAACAAATGGTGGGTGTATGTACGAGTATATTGACTTGTGTATAGTTCAATAGAACTGTAGGAAGACGGGAGAAACAAGTTATTTATTAAGCGGTAAGTGCTTTCGCGAACTGAGAACGATGCATGCATAAACACATAAGATAGTTGAGTTTTAGCGAAGTACTTTTTCATTTACGGTGTTATTATTATTAGATAAATAGTTACTCCCGCGCGGTTTCACCTTTTGCCCGGCTCCTATTGTTCGAATCGTGATGTTTTGTAGCCTACTAGCTTCTACCAGCTTCTTCTATTATAAATCCACCCCGTTCCTACTGCTGCTCTTCGAGCCAGAGCCCCGGTAACCAGCTAGAAAGACCGCAGCTCACGTATGGCCGCTTGGCAAGGCAACCTTTAGATAGAGTGATCATTTAGCTCTTTAACGATTTAATACAGATATTTTCACAGCAAATAAATTGTGATTCATCATCGCGCCTCTCACAGAAACATACCAAATAACAACAATTATTAATAACTAATGTGACAAAGCATTACTAACACAAGATAAAAGAGTCACATCAATAAATTAATTACCGTCTTGATTAAATCAACCGTGGGTAAGTAATATATTAATCAAAAGATATTATCTCTGATGACAGTACGAGTAAGGAGTGCTCATTATTTCACCAATAAAATAAGTTATTCTTTACATTATAACACCCACTTTATAGAGTCCATATAAATATTATTAAAGCCATTTTTTATTTATTATCTGTTATTAAAATTCAATTAATAATGAAGCGATATGATTAAAGCGATGAACTTAATTGTAAAGTTTTGTTTTTAAATGGCTTTTTTGGTACATATATTGTAAAACATAGTATTGTAATTAAATTAC
This sequence comes from Spodoptera frugiperda, assembly GCF_023101765.2. Lineage (NCBI taxonomy): Eukaryota > Metazoa > Arthropoda > Insecta > Lepidoptera > Noctuidae > Spodoptera > Spodoptera frugiperda. The sequence goes on along the minus strand of NC_064217.1, from coordinate 6,610,258 downwards.
TGAACATAGTACTGTATTTATAATTAAATTAGCTTAAAACAAAGCCACTTAATGTGTAAATGAATATTATTCGTTCTCAAAATAAGGGTCGCAAGTTACTACATTTGTCCGCAAACCCTAAGGTACATAAAATGTAACATAAATACTTAATAAACCTTACCTTACTCAATAAACGAAAGAAAACCTCATGGAAATCGGATCACAGGTTTAAGATACCGACAGACCTTTTCGGTATCTAATGAAAAACTTTCATCGGGCCTTCAAAAAATATCGGAATTTATGACTAAGCGAAACCCTTAGGCAATTACCTATTTTTTGCTGAAACTTTCTTTATTTAAGTAATCAGTAAATCTTCGCAAAGTAGGATTGGCTTTAAGTAAGTAAATGTTGATTTTATTATAAAACTGTTTGTTTTAATTAACCCATTAATGTTGGTTATATTATTTAGACATCGTCTTCATCATCAATCAATGATTCAATAATGGGAAAATATACCTTTCCTTCATATTTTTCTTTTGACTCTAAGGCATCCCATAGGTATCTACTAGTCTATCTTTCTTCATAACTCGTAAACCTAGACTTTAAGCGATAGACTATCGCTTATAGCCCACTCATACAATACATACAATAAAGATACTGCTACTCACTATGTTAAACGCAAATGATGACAGTAAAATGTATCAACCAGAATGAAATAGCAACATTATCCGTGCTTAGTTGTCAAGTTGCTCGTGGAAATAACACACATAGATGACATGAGTCTATTACCTCAGTTACTCAGACAACTACAACTTTGTAAGACGTTACTAACGCCACGTACCACTTACCGACCACATAAGCTCCTTTAACAGCCCACCTCATACTTCCATATCTGATTAAAAATTAACTTTAATCGTGGAAAAACTCAAAGTGCTGTGTTTCCAATAAATTGGACAACATATGCGGCTGTGAACGATAATTTCATTACCTTTTTATAGCGTAGCAAGTCTGCGTTTGGTGCGAATTTCAGAGTAATAAGAAATTATTTACGCGTTCAATAACCAACGACGGTATTACAGAATTCTTTCAACTTTTTAACGAAAATATTTACGCAAAAAGTTGTAAAGTGTAAAATTAAAAGAGCTCCTTTTCATCAACGTTAAATGTTTTACAAGATGATTAAAATATTAACGTTATTAGTTAAAAGTTAATCCTTTCAATGAAAGAAATGAATCGTGTTTATTTGCTCGCTCCATATAAATGAAAGCCCGGGGGAGATCCGGGAGATCTGAGATAAGAGAATTTAAAAATAAACACTTTTCAACTCGCATTACTCAGTTGAAATTGTAGATAATAAGTCCTAGGAAGACTTCACAATGAATATTAATTACTTAAGCGATCTCTTTAGCCGCATTTAATTAGAATTTCAAACCAGAAAGTGTTAAATTAAAAAGTTATTCAGAATCCTAATTGCGGTTGTCCCTCAATCGTTTTAACAATTTTCGCTTTGCAACGAAAACTTAAATCTATTCAAATCCATTTATTTCGCTCAATGTTCTTGAATAAGAATCTGGAAAATAAAAATTAGCTATTACTGGGGCCGCCCAAGAAAGTTTCTTGAATTAAAAAATTGCGGGAATTGGAACTGCCAGATGGACTGATCCGAGAAAATTGGATCGCTCAGTTATTTTCTCAATGCACCAATTTTATGTGCGGCTTAAATCTTGTTTGTCGTTTATGTAAGAAGCCATGTCGGTCTAAATTCATTTTGTACGTACCTATGTACCAGGTTGACCTGATTATGCAGCCGCATTGCAGTGGATCTCAGTGGGTTTGGACAACCTCTTATAACAATATCAGTGTTGCTACATAAACCGCCTACACTAACGATTGTACATTTTTAATACTTCCAAGTTTAACGCTTCCCGCAGTTTCATTTTGTTCTGTATTTAACGCGAGTACAGTTGAAACATTACTTTCAGTATTGTTCGTAATAAACAGAAATTCTTCGTCTAGCAGAAGCGAGTTAAAATTATTACGTTTGTGTACTGCCACTGTTTTAGCTTCTTGTGATTATATTCTCTTTGGATAAACACAATTTGTGTAATCTTATCACGTAGTTACTTTGTGTTATATCGATGCGTGTGGAATGTGTCTAAATAATTGTGGCAATCAGAGTCGCGCCGGACCCCTATACGTCAAAGGATAAAGGAGATTTAATGCTGTCCCAAGAAGATTAAGAGACCCATTCCATGGAAATCTTTATTGCTGTAATTCATTTGAATGGCAAATAATAGTTAATATCTTTAGACTGTAACTAGTCAATTGAATTAATGTAATATGATTTATGTCTTACACAATATATATTAACTATGTAAGACTTTGCTTATACCCATTATTGCAGAAATATTTTATTAAAAGTTGTAAAATAGAAAACTTATTTAAAATACTCTGAAGAATATAGTAAGATGAAATTATATTTTAAAAGTTAAACAGATTTTAAACAACAGTGAGAATGCCATATTTCTTTACGGTAGCTACGAAGAACAAAAAACTAAAAAGGCTTCCAGCTCCTGCAGTGTGCCAAGCCGAAATGTTTCACTGTTAATATGTTCCTCGTGGATTTCAACATCATTATGTAGTACTCTTCTTCTAGAGTAATTAATTACACTCTTCTTTATTCCGTCTTTATTTTATCATACTTAATTTTTTACGAGAAAACATAGTTAGACTTTTGTGGGCTGTGATTTTTTTATGAGTTGAGTAGTTGACATGCTCATTAGACATTTTAGTATGACCATTTTGTTTTTGTTTATTACAATTAGGTAGATATTTTAGTAACGTAAATACAAACATGTAACGGATTGTAACAATGTAAATCTTGAAGAGAACATTAATTATGAATGAATGAGGTTTTCATTCATTTGTTTAGATTCTGAGTGATTCGAAACAGATTTCAGTAATTTCGACCTTCGATCAACCTTCGAAATGTGAAGGAAGGCCTTTGGACGTCTGTGGAAGTCTTACGGCTGTTAATGATGATGAACAAGAACTGTAAACGATGAACTAAGTAATTTAAATAACTAAGTTCTCAAATCTGTTCTCATTAATTTCAAAATCTTATAGCTCCCCTTGGTAAAACGTTTTATTTTTAACAAAATGTCAATAACAGAAAACATGATGGTGAAATAAATTCCATCAACGTGGAAATAAAGTATTTATATTGGCTCTGATCTTTTCCATAAAACGGACTGGCATTTTCTGCGCAGTTCATAAAAGCCCACTCAAGGGAAATAATAAGATCATCAATGATGCTGTCAATCGCATTCTTCAACAAAAGAATGTAGGTATGCGCAGGCGAAAATAAACTTTATTGTTATTAAATAAATACCATCGAAGGAAATACTCGTAACAATTTCGAATTGGAATATTTTTACGTAGAAAAATATTAGGGATTTGTTGAAAGAGCCACATTCCACGTATTGGATAAACCACAGATATTCATGCGAGACTTTTTGAACGAGAGCTTTTCAATGCACGTGCAGTAACTAAATAAATATTTACAACGGTCTACGTTTCGTTACAGTTTGCAAATACTGAAATATTACTACAATTTCGACTATTTACTGTACCATTGATGTTGTATGAGTGAATTGACATAGCAATACATTAATAAGCCAGAGCTATATTTTAATTAATGTCGCCCATTAATATTCATCATTTTATTGCTTAATTTCGTAAATTACGTCACATAAAATTTATTTGGGTATTAAATTGGTCTGTTTATTAAATTAATTTTGTAGTAAGTTTGACGATGACGTGAATAAATTGCTTATATTTTACTTGAATAAAGTGATAATTTTTATACTGTAGTAACAATTTACTAAGTAACGTTTTTATTCCTTTGAGTGATAGTTAAATAGGATTTGTAGTTTGGCTTGTTATTAACAACAAACATATAACTTTTAATTGTAATGAGCAATGTTTGCGGCTTGCGCATGCAATCTTTAACGATGCATTGTGGCTTCCTAGCTTCCCTATATTAACTTCTAAAAAGGTATCCTAATTTATAGGTACTATTCAATAAAGCTGAAGAGTTTATTTGTTTGAACGCGGTAATCTCCAGTACTACTGGTTCGATTTGAATAATTATTTTTGTGTTGGACAGTGCAGGTTATAAAGCATCACGCTATGACTAACAGGACTTTAGCAGTGACAAATTATATAAATACGTCTGTAACTTACGTCTCTGTCTCTTCTTTGTGCCGAAACCACTGCACCGATTTGAATAATTCTTTTTGTGTTGAATAGTCAACAATACATCGAGGAAGGCTCCTATAGCTTATGCTATAAAACATCACGCTATGACCAATGCTGGAGGCTGGAACTGAGCAGAGCGGGTAAAACAGTGCGGAAGTAGCTCGCATTCTACAATATTGGAACTCCAACGTTTATAACTTTTTATAGATGTTGAACACTCACTCACTATAAGAAACTGTCTAAAACTATATGACATAATCTAGGCACTTCTTCAAAATAAAACCTATTTGCAATATATTAGGGTTAGTTCCTATCCTACTCGTCATAAAATATATCACGCGGGTCATATCTAAGACCGGGCCTAAAACATTGATGTTCAAGTATCATAAAAAAGGAACAAAGGATAGTTTTACATTGAAATTTTATAGTTTAGCACAATGTTTAAACTATGACCCTTCGTTGATTGGACGGTGAAATGCCTATAAAAATGGCGTCTCCTTACTTCTACGCAAAATATATTTGTTGACAAACATTATACTATTATAGTGAAAAGTTGACGATGGCCTACCGCAGACAATGCTGCCACAGAATAACTATCCTGCTAATGTTATAGCTATGCGAAAATTTGTGAGGAAATCTCTCTCAAGGACTTTTTCTACGTACTAAACGATATTTATTTTTGCAAATAGGTTACACGTTCACACGTCAATCTCTAAAATAACTAGATGAGGCTGGCATTTCCTATCGGACTACTTTGAGAAGAAATGCCGAAACAAACTCAGAGATGATGATAATATTCCGTTATAAGTGACCTAATGCACTTTGTGTTGCGATTAGTAATTTAACATAGGTATGCTAGTGATTGTTAGCAATAACTAGGTACTCGTTTATTTTATACCAATGTAAAAATCACCATTAACAGTAAACTCCTTATATGTATATCTACTTAAGCAGAGGAAGCAATCAATTAAACAAGTTTTAGGCTTCCGTGTTTAGCTAATTAAAATTTAAAACAATAGCTAATTAGGTATTTTCAATGTGTAGGTAAAATTATATATTTTTTTACAACATAAATGGCTAAACGAATATTTAGTTAAAGGACATTGTCCAGTCTTGGTCATTTTTAAACACGATGTTATAGAAAATTAGAACTTAACTTGCCAATATTTAAATATATATTTCAGTAAATACCTGATGCTAATGGTAATAACTTATCAATCACCACTTGAAAAAGCGTATGAGTGGCTATTCTTCTCGAGTGGTAGTGGTAGCGGCGAGTTTTCAATAAATTGGTCAGTCCCTTTTAAACAGAGATCCAAAACTCAGATTTATAAAACTATTGCTAGCTTAATGGTAAACCTGAATCGTATCTAGATTCTAGTTTCAATTACATTGTCTAGACGACTGACGAATACAAGTGAAACTGCTAAAACGTAGAATTAATAAAGCGAACACAAAAACGGATTGAGCCAACCATCCGTGTCTAAATATCAATTGGCCGTCAAAAATGGTTTGTAACATTTACAAAAGAGTTTTGTTATAACTCATTTTGATACATTCATTCGGCTTTGATTGCGAGATTTTCCGATTAAGTTTTTAAACAATTTAAGGACAGTGGCCTACAATTTAATCTAGTAACAAAAACAAGAATGGCTAGGTCAATTGCTTTTAGAGGATTTCGGACCAAAACGGCTGAATGAATTTAGATGGATATTGTATGAAAACGACGACGACAACACGTGCCAGTTTGCTTTGAACAAATTCTTGGGCATTTGTAATCATGTTATACCTAATGACTTTATTGCTTGTACCAGTTTTATTTTTGCATTCCTCTTTGGTCATGGCCTTTTCGCAACTAAGACCGAATCGATCAATCCTCCATATTAGCTGGCATTTACCTTATTTTGTGTTAATGCAACTATACAGCAAGAAACTTACTTAAGACAGAACCTTCCACAAGAATAAAAGTTTAACTAGCTATCAGACTATGATAAGATGATAAATGTTATGTAGATTGTTACGACAATCGGACCGACGGGATTATGTATTCTCTGAGTCGTCATCTCGCTTGGAATGTTAAGAATTGTCATTCATTCAAACATTACTGCGAAAAGATACTAAAACTTTGCTAACCAAATATTTTACTGTCGTGTATAACAAAATACACAGAGAAACAAAGTTACTGTCGTATTTTTCATATAAGTATGTCTGTTTGTTATGAATACTTCACGATAACACTCCTTTGTGAAATTCACTTCAATAAAATCATGCTTCGAAGCTTTTCACAATTTTCCCGAAGTTTACATAGATATAATGTCTACCTATATGAAAAGTAAAAATACCTGGAAGAGACTTATCGTATCGATTTTATCTCAGAACAAATTGGCTCTTAATACAAGAATATAAAATTGTTTTTCGATAAATGTAAAAGGGGATTATTGCGAATCAGTATTTTGATTCCTATAACATGTTTGAATAAATTTGTACTCGTACATCATGTTATTTGTGAGTGAACATTTCGAACGTGAATTCGCCAACAATTGGGCTTCGTATTATTTCGAGTAGAATATCAATTTCCGAATAGCTTTGATACACGGAACAAATGAGGAAGGGATGTCTGGGTAATTAAGTACTTAATTGGCGAGATTTAACATTGTGACAGGTGACAGGTAAACATATTTTATTGGATGATATTGAATGTTTATTTTATTACGAACAAAACATTGCTTGGTTAAAAAAACCGTTTGTTTCTTGCGTTTTCTTCCCAGATCGTTACAATTTAGAATTGGCTAAAGTGTTTTAAAACAAGCTTTGAAAACAACATCTTTATACAGTTAAACATTTGTGTCATTAACTTTCAATGTCAATAACCCATATTAATCCAAAATATTTGAATCAATATTCTGACAGAATCTTAATCTAAAGATTTTATATTGAGATCGGTTATTGAAATCGACAGTTAAGATAAATCGTTTTGGAAAGAGTTCAACAATACATACACCATATTTTTATTCATCCATAAACAAGAAGAAAAGACAACAAGACAGAACACGTCTATATTAATATAAAAGATTAACTTAATAGGCTGTGAGTACTTTAAACATCGTTACTTTCCAACAAGTTGAAGACGGGGGGGGGAGGGGGAAACGTACTTTCTTCAGTGATCGGCATCGTTACAGAGACGTGACTCCGATGTGCAATGAATGAAGTAGCTACTTATATTAATCGTTGATATAATACAAACAAATATTATTATAAGTAACTTGAACCTAATCGAGTATTTACCGATACATTTTTTTTTATGAAACGCGCCGGTAAACGAGCAGACTTATCACCTGATGGTAAGCAATCGCCGCCGCTCATGGACACTTGAAACACCGTTACAAGTGCGTTGCCTTCCTTTTGGGAGTTAGGAACTTAAGGGTTGTTGGGGATTATGGGGATTGGGAAGACTGGGCCTCCGGTAATCTCAGTCACACAACGAAATACAACCCAAGCGTTGTTTCACGTCGGTTTTCTGTGAGGCCCTGGTATCACTCCAAAACAAAAACATTTTTGGTTTTGTTTTCTCTTGAGCTAAACTAAATAAACTGTTACGATTTTTTTCCGTTTAAGATTTCTCCTAAGAGTGTTAAGTGTGCTAAAGTACAATGGTGGTCACATGCGCCTGTCCTGACTAAGTTAATGTTTGCTTGCACCTGATGTAGGTAGGCATTCTAGTTAATCATGATCTAGTTGTTATGATGCCACAATCAAATCAATTAACTAGTATATTATTTCATACAATCAAAGGTTGCACTACTGACAGTTGCAAAAATGTTAATTTATTGCAATTTTTGCTGTTCCATTCAAACATTTGTATACCTACTTAAAAACAAAAATCCTTTTATGAAAAAGATACGATTCAAATAAATAACCGATCGGTTCTTATTCATCGTGCCGATTAAAATTACGGGGGAAATTAAGCGAAATCTCGCTCACAGGTAGAAAAATCTGATTGTAAGTGAAATTCTTTGAAAATAAATGTAATTCAATTTATTTGTTAACTACATATTCCAAGAACGAATTAAAATGACATGATAATCAGATTTGTATATGAGTTCAAAATGTTTTTGTAACTATCCTTTGTTGCGACGCGAAAATTAGTTGAGTCTCTCAACTTTAAAGCAATTTTCACTAGAGGAATTAGAACTGAGAATATGCTTACAAAAACTGAGAATATTATAGAACGTTGGCAACATTAAGTTAAGAAGATTACTAACTAAGTCGAAACACTCCTTGGAAACAATAGAACTGAAACATTAAAGACTGTAAAATAATGAACCAGACTGACTACGAGACTTCGAGTGAAAACAGTTTTCATAAACATCTTGTTAATATTTAGAAATATACATCCCTTTGAGAGGAAAAAGGAAAATATTTCAATGAAAGTAAGAGATTGAAAATTCATACGATTTGTTCGGCAGTATCTCGACTACAGCGAGGAAATAAATTGGATATCTGATTTCATGTATGTTGAATTGATTTAAAGATTGTGAACTAGGTAGATGTTTACATTTACAGACTACAAACAGACGAACTAAATGTAATATGACTAGAGAATGAACGCCGAGAGAGCGAAAACCTTTGTCTTCCTCCAAAGGATACGTAAAGGTGTTTATATTTGAGATTTATTACAGGCAGTATCTGTTCAAATATCCAAGAGTAAATAAATTCTATCCTTCCGAAGTATTTGCGAGGGAATGTTGTTTGTTTAGCGCTCTCCAAAAGGTCAGACACGTTGATCTCAATGAAAATTAAGAATACTTAACTTCGACTCTGGTTTACGAACTGAATTTTATAGGTTTTATATTTTGCGTTAACATTTTTCCTTGTCGTAAAATTTAAGTTTAATAATTTTCACGTCTTTTCGCTGCTTGTTTTGAAATCTTTTTCCACGATTTGCTCTTATTTTATCCCACTGTGCATTGTCCTCGCACATCTTTTAAGTATTCTATTTTTCCTAGCATATTCATGAAGACCGTGTAATAACATACAGAAGGGACATTACTTAAAGACGTAATAAAATTTAAGCGGGCATTATTGTTATTATTTGCATAATTCGGCATTTCGCTTTGCATAACGAGTCCAGACCCATGAATAACGTAGTCTGCTTGTACATTCGCACTGGCGCACTCACCCTACCTCCACAGAAAATATTATACTCAATTATATTAAACTGACTAAGGATTTATTTAAGCCAAATTACTTACAGATTTATGCAACATTTTTCTTTTTATTTGCAAACTCTTAAAAAGCTACGATTTATATTTTTTCATTTATCGGAACGAGATTTACGGATTTAAGGAAAAATACGTTGCAAACAAAATTTTCGGCAATTTGACTCAAATAGGTTTCAAAGAAAGTTATTACCAGGTGGTCCGTGAATGGTAAAATCTCATTTTCCACGGCATTAAGCACTGAACAGGACAAAAGATTCGCGGCAAATTGTCCACACGAAACCACGTGCGGCGCGGCCGGGTTCCCAACGTCTAACTGCGCACTCTGGCTGCGCGGTTACCCTTAATGTAGGTACCCTCTTATTAATAACCTACCCGACCTCCTAAACAAAGGAACTCAAATCAATTAGGGTCAACCCTGCAGCCTTACAATTAGGACCGAACCAAATCGTCGCCTACAAATGCATTCGTTCATCGAATACACTTTTGAAACAAACCAAACTACGCTTATGCTTCGACACTGGCATATGACGCGGCAAAAGAAGAAAAACGCGCAATATGCGCCGAAAAGAGATAGAACTATACGTATTAGCTGTTCGTCAGAGTAAGACAGCATCAGACATTTTGTAAGCTGATAACCAGAGGCAGCGAACAGAGCGAGGGGAACCATATTCTCGCGCGACTCTGCATGAATGTAATGAATTAAAATTCAATGGTATACAAGCAAGACTTTGTGCGTGAGTGTGAATCGCTTTTAACATAAAGCTTCGTAATAAGTGCGTGATTTTATATTCTTTGAGAATTGGCGGGTTCCCAGTTAATGCAATTGGAAACCAATTAGAATTTTGGTTACGATATATTTTTTGTAGATTTGTTATCAGTGAATGAATATTGGTCATAATCTGTCTATCAGTGGCTTACATCTAAACTGCACGTTACACAATGAACCGTGAAGGAAAACATTTCGTCAGACCAAGTGTTCACTCAAGGTCCAACCAACCTCATTCATTGAGATAAGGAAAACAAAACCGGAAAGCTCATAGTTGTTAACTCTCTAAGTCAGAATTATCCTTATCGATTCAAGGATAGAAGGATTCACTTACAAGTAACTTTAAAACTAAGATTTAAATCCAATAAGATTTTAAACAAGACACAACAAATTATTAATTTGGTTCATTGTGCTGCACAGTGGACTCATACATAACTATACGTGCACAAAAATTTGCGGGTGATTTTTACCTATACATCCATGGAAATGCAATCCATCATTGGTTCGTGTATTCACGATCACAGCACACACACAGGAGCGCTAGCGCGCACACTCGCGCACCGCACCTCCTCACGCGAAGGGAAAATCTTCACACACGACACAGATAAACATGTCAACTGCTAGACATTGTTACCCTAAAGTCCTTTCACGTTTTTCACCACAAAAACACCATAATACACTTATAATAACACAAACAGCATAAATGAACACAGAAACACAGGATTATTTTACAATATCACTCGCGTTCGAGTCACGAAGCCGATGGTTTCGACAAAAATACGCGTAGATATTGTAGTGTCGATTCGGCGACTGTTCTCCCCGCCCTGTTCCAGAGGCGAATGGCGCCGCCATATTGAATCTCGCTACATCAGCGCACAGTAGAGCATCTAGCGGCAAGTTTTGGAACAAAATGGTGAACTTCGGTACCACACAGTGCGCTAAATTAAATGTTTTTGTTGTCCTTAATCAACGCAGAGTTTGTGAAGAGTTGTAAAATGATAAATAATTAAGTTTTGTTATGGTTTTATCAAATAAAATGGCCTATTTCATTGTACATGCAGAAATATTTGCTGTTTACAGTGTAACCGGTACGTATTGGTTACGTATCAGTTGTACATGGTATCGCGTTAATCCGCTAGATAGCGCTAACAAGGTCAAAATAATATACAATCACGTTGTAATATCAATATTCATGTTTATGTATCAGGTTGGAACGTTATGGCACGCGCTTTGTTGTTTTGAAGGGTTTTATGTAATCTGAGTGGAGTTATGTGTACTTAATACTTATAGATTTATTTCTCTGACAATTTATTGCATTTCTTTCTTAAGTTAACTAAGAATGATTATTTTTTAAATCATTTTGATTACATTAATAAGTACTTTATAAAAAGTTGATGCAAGTTAGAAAATTGAATCTGCTTACAATACAATTGTTAGACAGAAATAATATAGAAACTCCGGATATTTGCGGTTGGTTAGTTATTTTTACGAAGATGGAATATTAAATCAATGGATGTAAGTTGTTATAGCATCGATTGCGGTCGACCCACATGCTCAGTTGCGTTACGCTCACGTGTTTTATGTTCCCCTAGTGATAAAAGGCTCGTCGTTGGCTTCCTTAAACCACGATATTGACGTTAAATTAGCTGTCAGCGGTAAAAAAGATATAGGGCCCTGGTTTCGCTTGGAAAGCTGTGCGGTTGAAAAGTGGTAGCTGTAATGTGATTTGAAATTCATGCATCATGAGGGTATAAAAAGATGTATGTGTTGCGATGGTGTACATGAACGCTCAGCATTTTTTTTAAATGAAAATGGGTGAGTTATATTGTTTTTTTTTATAAATTGAGTTTGAGAATTTTAATTATGTTAAGTATATGTTATTTTAGTAGATTTATATTATGTTAAGTTCCACTGGCGGTAAATGCTATGTTTTTCTAATTTTATGTAGACAGATGTCGTCGAATATTATTTTGAAAAATATACTTTAAAAAATATTGTATTTATTTTTTATTCTAATGAACTCAAAAAATACTTTCTACCTCAGTTTCACTCATAATATTTTTATGTAATTATCAAAATGAAGAGAGGTGCTCAGTATATTTAGCATATACGAGTACAAGTAGATACTTACATACTTTAAAAGGATTATAATAAAAACTTTTTCTTTTTCTAAAATGCCAAATATTTTATGGCCTCAAAAGTCTTATGGCAACAAGCCAGGGCTAATATAGAAGTGATAGTTAGTGTAGTCATTACGGACGATGTGGTTCCACTGTGCGCTCCTTTTTCGAACTCTTAAGTTAAAGATTTTTAACACTGGGCACTGGGCTATGTTAATTTTTTTATTGTAGGCAGATTTAAAGTAGTTTTCTTAACATGTTTTAAATAAAATTTGTACCTGCGCTGCGGAATTTCGGACAGTTTGATAGGAAACAAATTTGATATTATAAGTACGTAAATTAAATTCTGAAGTGCAAATATCTAGGTACTCAAGTACCCGAGTGGCCGACCTACTTCAATAATAAAAATATTTTAGTACCAACACTAACGATATGACTAAACATCCTATCAGTCATGCTTTCAAATTCTCTTTTCACTGCATTATACTTTAAAACACAAGCACATCATACTACCCTTAACCGGCCAAAACCTCTAATGGATTTTCAACCAAACACTTTTGCAATAAAGTCGAAAACCTACTGAAGGAATTTGATAAGTATAGCTTGTATTACAGTGTACTTATATTGTTTCACTCCACATACTCAGACGACAAACAGCACTCTATCGAGGCAGCCAAGCGTACAATTTTAAAGTTGTATTGAACCTTTCATTTTGTAACTGCGACTGATTCCGATCTCGATATGTTTTTAAGATTGGAAGATAACAGATAATTTTATTTGACTTTCAGTTTAAGATTTGTGTTCAGTAATGTTTCTTTACTAGTAATAAAATTAAAAAGTTAAAGACTTACTTTGTTTTGGTTTAAAGCCCTAATCTCCAGATTGTTTGAATAAAAAAAAAACATTTTATCTAAAAATATTAAGGCCACAAAACATCACGTTGCAACCAATAGGAGACGACCAGGCAGGAGTAGATTGTTTATTTATTTATATTGACTGATAGCAGTCTGGATTCCTTGCACAAACAGACATTCCGAAAAAAATCAACATAAAAACATCCACACCTACTTACCACAAGACCTCTACAATCCACAATCTAAACCACACCTTCCAACACATAAATATAGAATTCACTTTCCTATATCGGATAACGTTATCTATGTAATAAATACGTAATGTTCCCACATTATCTCGTATCACATTCTTTAGCACAGATTATACGAACACTAAGTTAGTTCTCAAACTCAGTATCTTAACTCGCTTCCAGACTTCTTGGTGGAATTTAATTAATGAAAACATAAAAGGAACTTGTGTGTATGTATTATAAGTAGGTACTGTGTCTATCTATGTGGAAGTGTTTTTAATAAATTAACTTGAAAATTGATTTATAGAGGGGCTTAGTTTGTTTTAACTAATTTTGTAAAAAAATATTATGACAAATACTGTAAGCTGCGGACTATCTAGCGGGTTCACCGGGGTTCTGACTCGAAAAGCAGGAGTAGGACCAGGGTGGTTTTGTAGTCTGACACTCCCTCTCACCTCTCCGAAGGGAAAAGAGATTGGATGATTTTGCCCCCTTAAAACAAAATTACAATTACTTTTTAATAACCTCTTAATAAACAGTACAGCTTCGAATTGTGATTTTGTTATAAAAACAAGTTCAACTTAACAAAAAATAAACAACATAGTTTACAAATCATAACCCTAAAAATACTCAATCTTGACACCACAAATCAAAAGTTCATTGAAATTGCTCCACTCAATACTTTCATTTCAAGTCAAACAAGTCAATAAAAAGTAAAAATATTCGCGTTACTATGACACTGCGCCGGCGCAACGTTTGACCATTACCTGATTGGTTACGGACGAGCGCACGATTCGCTGCAGTTGCGACTTCTCTAATATCATAATTAGGAACGAATTTTATGTTCATGACGTTTAGAAATCGCATATTTATGCCGTGACAAATTGTTATGTGTATCGTTGTAATTCTTTATGGTAAGACATCGAACTTTTTTATTTTTCTCGACTACTACAACAGACCTGATTTTCAGAAACCTAAGCAAGCAGATTACTTACAATCTCATACGATAATTTCAGTTTTGAGATTCATATTGCCCATTTTTGAGGATCTCAGTTTTGACAGATATCTACTGGTAGGATGGCCTGTTTCTGCCTCTTCTTCTAGTACTTGTAGCCCTTATTCTTAATTGTTTAAGTACAAAAACCTGTGCTAAAACTATTTACAACTTCTTTTTCTAGATGATATCAGAGTGATAGCACGGCAACACAGAAAACCGACGAAAAACAACTCTTGCGTTGTGTTTCGTTCTGTTTGTGAGGTCACCAGAGGTTCAATTACCCCCTTCCCAATCTTGCCAATCCCCGATTCCTCAATAACCTAACGAACTAAAAGTCCTAACCCTCAAAATCAGGTTATCCGTCTGCTCGTGTACTGGCTTACCTACACCATAAAAAATATCAGAAGACAACAAAAAAAGCTAAAGTCTAAAATCCACCGACTTTATTGTTTGCAAACAATACTAGAACTGGAAACTTTTTAACAAAATCCATTACCTATTGCATGAACCGTTGTCTTTAAAACTACCATTGCCACCGTCCCTAACATGGCCACGTTCACAAAGTCGTTATTTCAATTACCCTGCAGAACTTTAAACTAACTTAAAGTTTGCTCTTACGACAGCTTCCTTTGGTACATTCAACAGAATCCAAAAGTTTAGGAGATTCGATCGCGTTTCCTAACCAAACAGATGTTTAGTAGAACAGTATTACAAGTAGCTGGCCTTTGTAGATATTTGCTTTAGTTCTGCTCTATTTTACAAGCTGTTATGTTATTCTAAGCTATTAGTTATGCACTATTCGCATGTTTGGAACTGTATGTGTCATTACTGCTGTTTATATTGAGTTATGTCTTCTGATATAGTAGGACACGATTTTATTATGCGTTTCTACTTCCAAAAGTCTTATAAGCTGTGTAGCTCTCTACACAGTTCTTCTGTTAGTACAAAAATTCAACGTAAAAATATCTATTTCTAACTATTCTATTTGTAAATATCTATGTATGTATATAAGTAGTTTATCAGAGTTATTTAAGAGAAATATAATAAAAGATCAACTTTTGTAAAAGAGGAGATATTTTTATAAAAAAAAGATTCACGTGTTATGAACCGAAAACAAAAATATTTTTCCTCTTATCGCGGGTCATTGACCGACACGCTGAGATTTTTGTGTTATTTTAAACATCAGATAATTTACTATTAAATCCTGTACTACAGCAATACTTGGAATACTCATGCAACATGATTAAGATTATAACATTGAAAGGTTACAACTTCTAACTGTTTACAGTTACGTTAAAGTAAATGTTTACACTCAATATCCAGGTGTTAGCATGGGGAAATTAAAAACAACACTCGTTTGTGATTTTATAGTGAGAAAATACAAGTAGTGATAATTTGAAGTAAGTACATGCCATTTATTCCTCGAAGGCAGAGCCTCTGCCTGACCTCTAACGTAGATGTCTCCATACCAAAGATAACATCCCTTTCCGATAGATAGAATAAATGAGTTATCTAATCTAATAAAGAATGTTTCCTAAAAATTATTAGGTAATTTCGACCAATCCTTTTCGATAACTGATCCACAGGGGATACCTTCAAAAGATTTCTAGTTTATTGAGAAAAAAATATTGTGCGTGAGATCTTATCGCACTAAAACAAACACGGTGACTACCATTTTTGTTTTTTCAATTAAAAACTGATTGATCTCCACGAGATGATATAATATTATGATGATATCGGATTCGAGTTGGTGCCCTTATATACAATTACTTATATTAATTTTATTTGTAACCACCGACCGTTAGCATCTGTAAAGTGCACATCACACACCACATACCTAGGGGTCATTGACCTGCCTATTGACAAATACTACTAAATAATAATATCACCTACTGGCCTATTTAAACAAAAAAAAAATAATAAGGCAATATTGAGAAGAAACATTCATTATAAAATTGTTGTAAAACTTTAACCAATTTGTTTATTTATGCGTAAAACTTGGGTAGGCAACACTTACGCCTTTCGCTAGCATTGAAGCGTCATAAAAAGTGTAAGAAACATTAGTTTGGAAAGCCGGTGCGCCCGCGCAGACCTACACTTTGTTGTTGTTGTTATTGTCGTGGGGTACAAATTATAAACAGTCAGCGAACAGATAAATAGAATCAGAGGCGATGGCAGAGTCTGGCGAAAAATAAGCCAAAATAGTATATATATTTGGCTGATCATAATTCTATACTGTGATATTAACAATTTCGTAATCAAATATCATTTATTTATCGATCCCGTAATATAATCCGACCACTTGACTTAAGAAGCTATAAAAATTAGAATCGATAATTATTATGTAACTACTTAGTTAGCTTGGGCACAAACCCGCAGCTCATAACCAACCACTATAACTACAAAACGTGAACTTGGTATGGATAAAATCATATCGTACAATAAATTTTGGGAATTATTATGAAAACATTTTCTATAATATCTCTATTTTATAACAGTAGAAAAATAATTATTTCAATGAATGAAACAAATCTATTGAAACTACTTAGCTACTCTATTGTACTATTGTATTTTTACGAAATAAAACTCAATGACCGAATCGGTGCCATTTTCAACTTAAAAAAAATATTTTTTTGTTAGCAATGCCATCTCTTAGCGCCCGAAGATACAATTTTTTCCAAAGACACTTTCCAAAAAATACCTTTTTATGGTTAGGGTCACTCTTCTTATCTATGTGCGATATGAGCCCTGTGCTTAGCTCAGAAACTTGCCATTCATTGCATATTGCATTCGTATATCCCCTAAAAATAAGAATAATGACTGTAACTATTTAAAAATATTTCACCCCAATCGCTCCTCTCCCCTTACTTGTCCCACACAATGTGATTCACGCTTCATTGGGTACATTATCGTTGGCCAATTTGCATGCTCGCCCCAGCCGCGTAACGGTAGCCACATCGGAGTATTGCACGTCATATTTCATATATCATTCACTGGATCAACTAATCTTCTTTATCGCACACGTATTTAAATTGCGATTGTGATTCATCGCATTTTTTTCTGTATCGAATACAAAAATCGGTAAATTGAGTGTAATGTTTTTTTTTTGCTACATCGATTTGGTTCGCAGTATCGATTTGATTTTTGCTTGTTTATTTATTTATTGCGTGCTATATTACTGTAATATTTTTTTAGGAGTTTATAAAAACAGTTCTGATTCTAAGTCATTTAATTTGGTTTTAAGGAAATCGATCAAAGTTAATGAATCTTAAAACAATTTTTAGATTTTTTTGTAGTAATGTAACTTTTTATCCAATAAGCGAGCAAAAAACCAATCTTAATCATAAAATAAAATCACACATAGGTACATTATGTTCATCATTTGTGTAAAGCGTTACAAAGCTACAATATTGTCACCAGTTTTAGGTTAAGTACTTATCCATGCTTCGTCCCAATTTCCGAGTCACAAATGCGATTACAAAATCAGGCTAATCGGTTGACATATTAACGATAGCCGACTGATACGATTCGTGACGTCATCGCTACCAAAAATAATCGGATACTTTTTTTTAAAACGGAATTTTATGCGAAGAGTTTTTATGCGTGGAGTTTTATAGCAAGTTGCTGTCATGCGGTTCATACGGGATACGGGTCATGTCGATGTTATAAATAAAAAATGCCTTAGTTTATTATTGTGGAGGGTAACGAATGTGCATGAAAACTTTTCGCTTCAAACATGCGTTTTTGTTTCATTGGCCCGAAGTATATTACATTGAAAATAAGATTACAAGCCTCGTAAATAACTTAGCACCATTATGTAAATAAATAAAAACTTCCCTACGCAATGTCTGAATAGAAGCCAAACAAGTTTCTTTGCATAATTTTCTAAGAACAAATGCATAGATATAAAACCAATAAAACGAATAAACATGCAAATATTAATTCACGTGAACAATATGATGAATGATCGCGATACGGATTGGTTACACAAGCTCCAATACAAAGCTAGCTAATTAATTAAACCACACAACAATGTGCAGATACTAAATCAGTCATTAACATTAACATCTAACATGTGTATGTAGCTCTATCTGTCAGTGACTGCTTGTCTGTCCACATTTTTGCTCCTGTTGCTCTGAAGTTGGTGCTGAAAGTAGCTATCTATATACGATATCTTTAATTAATTAATTAATTATGATTATAATTAAATATATGTAATTAATATAATAAATTAATTCCCTGAGGGTCTCAGGGCGGGAGGATTGTGAAATATCGACTCTCACGATTCGAGATGTAAGACATTACACCACATTTTTAATAAATAAATTAATTAATATAATAAATAAATTAATTGATATTAATTATATCAATTAATTTAGCACATGGTTTATAGATCGCACATTCCCAATTAGGTCAAAGAAAATTTCTGTCGATACCTGGTCGCTAGTAACGCATCTGTATCCGACAATTATTGGGAGAGTAAAACGAAAATGTGATGTGATGGATTTAAATTAATTGACCAAATTTTAATGAGACCAATGCAAGCAGAGTTGCGAGCAATCGCTAGTTTACAACATAGTTAATATCTAGATTACACATACATCGAAACAATACCAAGAATATCAATCATTAGTATCAACCATTGACATTCAATTAGTAATATCAATTAAGTGTTACGAGTCAATAAATCTTGCTTTTACGTTACACATATTTGTAAAGGCACTCCTAGTCTTATGATTAAGTGTTTAGATTGATACAATGTCCTAATACGATTGAATGATAGGAATCCTTTTTGGAAGAAATTAGTAGGTGTAGTGTAATTTAAAAAATACATTTGTTTTTTAAATTCATGTGAGTAAATATACACTGAATTTATAGCTCTGAAGTTTCTGCTGAAATTAGCTTATACGATTCCTTTAATTAGGTTCACTCCTTATTACATGGGACTTATAACACAAATAGTGAAAAGTGGGTGTACATTGTATAGCGGCATTACGTGCTGTATTGTGCACCTCTGCCTACCCCTTCGGGGATAAAAGGCGTGACGTTGCGTTTTTTAATTAATCAATCTTTACTTTTGCCATAACAACATTGTAACCTTGATTTACCATTTTCAGTAAACAATTGCTGCACACTTTATTAAAAATGCAAGTAAAACCGGCTAAGATTGAAAGCGATAAAGGTTGAACTTGTATATCATAATAATTATGAATTGAGAAACAAGGCACCAGTGCCCAATTTTTATAACTGCTACTATAGAACTGTATAGAAAAATGAACAGTAGTACCAACAGATTTTTTAATAATGGCGTTTTTAAAAATTAATATGTCAGTTACAAAATTCTGTGGCAATTGTCAATAACTTAAATTATTAATTTAAGCAGTGTTAGATTTCAGTAGTTTAAACGATAAATGAAATCCAATCTTTAAAAAATAACACATTATTACGTACGATTCTACTTCACTTACATACTCACCATGCATCCAAATATATGTACATACATTGAAAGTCAAATAAAGGAATGTAATAAATAAAAATAAATGAAAAATAAAATTCGTTTTAAATGTTCTTGCTGATTTATTATTATAATATGCTTTTTTCGTTCTTGTATTACGTATATATAGGTAATTCTCGTGAGACATAAAGAATTGATTATTATGTTTAACCACTCACTCGCGTAGACTGTGACACTCCCAATGTGACTTGAAACTAGTTGAGTTACCTCGGGAAATAGTTACGCATGTAAGCCGTTACACATAATAATTCAAATGACATTAGTACAAATGCTGTTTGATGAAATTCATGAAACTGGTGACTCGGCTGTAACCTGCAGGTGCACCTGATTCACATGGTAAATCTATACGCCCGAAGGAGGTGATACCAATCTGGAACAATAATTTTCTAAAATAAATTGTTGTTGATCTTTATTTCTCAACCTAAACTTTTATTGGCATGATTGTTTAATATGTTTAGTTTAAGGTCTTAGCTGTCGTATTAGGGTGAACCTTATAATGAGAATTCAAGGTGATTTTAAATCCGGAGGTGACCGAGGCAGAAATGAGAGCGGCGGTGCGCCGGATGGGCGCTAAGAATACCGCCCCAGGACCCGATGGCCTGCATGGCAAGACGTGGGTCTGCGGACTCTCCGTCCGCATACCGGCCCATTGTGCTGCTCGACGAGGTGAGAAAAGTCTTCGAAAGGATAATTTCGAACCGCCTCGTCGCGCACTTGTCGGAACTTGGGCGGGACCTCGCGGATGGCCAGTTCGGTTTCCGCAGAGGGCGCTCCACGGTGGATGCCATCATGCGCGTACGAGACCTCACGACGGGGACTGCAGTGTCCAGGGGTAAGGTCGTTGAGGCAGTGTCTTTGGACATCGCCAACGCCTTTAACTCTCTACCCTGGAGCTGCCCACCTTCGTCGTGTAATCGAGGCTTACCTGTCGGACAGGTACGTGACGTACCCCGGTCACCAGGGCGAGTGGAACCGGCGAGAGATGTCGCGCGGTGTTCCACAGGGTTCGGTTTTAGGGCCGCTCCTGTGGAACATCGGTTACGACTGGGTGCTGCGCACCGACCTCCCGAACGGCGTCAGCGTAGTCTGTTACGCCGACGACACGCTGGTGCTAGCGCACGGGAGGTCGCACCAGGCGGCGGCCAATCTAATGGCGAGAGCGGTTGAGACGGTCGTTGCAAGGATCCGGCAATTGGGACTCGAGGTGGCGCTCCACAAGTCCGAGGCCATGTGCTTTCATGGCCGCGGGAACGCGCCACCTCCGGATGGGTCCCAAATAACGGCAGGAGGAGTTTCCATCGGCGTCGAGACGACGATGAAGTATCTAGGACTCGTCCTCGACAGTCGATGGAACTTCGTGGAGCACTTCCGACGTTTGGCTCCTAAGTTGGTACGGACGGGGGCTGCGCTTAAGCGGCTCCTGCCCAACCTCAGGGGGCCAAATGCCTCCTGCCGGAGGTTGTACGCGGGGATCGTGCGGTCCATGGCCCTCTACGGCGCTCCTCTACGCGTGTGGGCGCCGAACCTGATGCGGCGGCCAGCTCATGGCCATTCGGGTGATCCGCAGATATCGCACGATCTCCGTAGAGGCGGCTAACCTCCTTTCCGGACTACCGCCATGGGATTTGGAGGCGAAGGTGCTCGTGCGCGTCTTTAGTTTGCGCGCCGACGCGCGTCGCCGGGGCGAAACTCCACTGCCGCGCCAGATAAGTGCGTGGCGGGACGAGCTCCGACGCGATCTCTTGGCGGAATGGCAGCAACGACTGTCGCAACCGAGGGCTGGGCTCACTGTCATTGCAGCGGTAAGTCCTCTCTTTGAGGAGTGGTTTGAGAGGCGCCACGGCGTCCTCACCTACCGCCTGACGCAGGTTCTTACCGGACATGGGAGTTTCGGTAGGTTCCTGTTTCTGATTGGGCGGGAGGAAACGCCCGGGTGTCATCACTGCGAGGACCGCCCGGAGGACACGGTGGAGCATACGGTCGTGGAATGCCCTGCATGGGCTGAGCACCGCCGTGTCCTCAGGGATGTGGTCGGCGACGGTGACCTCTCGCGTCCGGCATTGGTACAAGCCATGGTGCGGAGCGAGGGGGAATGGGATGCCGTCTCCTCCTTCTGCGAAGCAGTCATGCTAGCTAAGGAGGAGGCGGGGCGCGTGAGAGAACAATCCTCCGTCGGCGTCGGCGTCGGGGATCGCGAGACGATCTCCGGCCACCGTAAGTGCGGGCCTGCGGACGGCGAGCAAGGGTAGCTCACCGCCCGAACAGAACCAGACCCGTGTGTGCGGCGCGTCGCGTTCCGCGCGCGCCTCAAAGAGCCATCAGACCACCACAGATGGGGCCCAGTAGGGCTGATGCCTGATCCGGAGCTGCGGACTACCTAGCGGGCTTACCGGGGCTCCGGTTCGAAAAGCAGGAGTAGGAACGGGGTGGTTTTTAGTCAGTAAGAGTCTGACACTCCCTCTCGCCTCGCCCAAGGCGAGAGAAGTCATCGAATGATTTTCCCCCTCAAAAAAAAAAAAGGTGATTTTAAATAAATAAATAAAATGTAGGAAATATCTATCTATCAAATAACCTCTTTTTGATGAGGGGATGGGTGGATCGCTGTCGATATAATGTGGATAATGGAAATATTCAGGCTTTCTAAATTATACAAGGCCCTTGTTTATATTATTTAGAAGTGCACTATTGCACAATATAAAAGAATAAGTGGATTTGTGTATTAAAAATTACTCAAAGGATAATTTATAAGTGCAACAATCACTGACCAAGACTGGGTGTCTATTGCTGTCATAGATGAAGAGAGGTCCACCGGAGTCTCCATTACAAACACCGACACTTCCTGCAATGCCAATCCCACTAGTGCAGATTGTGTTTGGCGTCACAAAGTTAATATTATAGCTGGCCGCGCATTGCGCGTTGTCGATCACCTGCAACTCGACGTGACTTAACACGGTTGCAGCAAGAGGTTGTTCTGAAATGCAACTTATTTCATTTAAAAACTATCAACCTATTATGTAAATTATACAACAGTTAAAATTCATAATATTTCAAAAAAAATAATATAAAAACAAACTAATATAGAAATATTGAATAAGCCACGATAATACAGTAAGAGAGAGAAGATAGTGTTTTGCTATTCAAATAAAAAACTAGAACTCACTGGAGGTGGTGTTTCCAAAGCCAACAGCCACGGCCATGTATCCCGCAAATGTGTTTGTTTGCTCATAATTAGTTGGTAATCTTATCGGGTGTACAAGATCTTAAATAATAAAAACAAACACCTTAAACGAAAATTAAAACAATACAAAAAAGGTTTAATGGAAAATTAAGTATATAAACTTACTTAACTTTAGTTAAAGGTCATTTTATATTTTTATTATAATTTAGTCGGGAAAATGCGACAAACATAAATAAAAAAAAACTATCATCGAAAGTTAATTATTTCAATTGCCGGAGTTTACGTAAACTACTCAGTAGGCTGCGCGACGTATATTAGCATTAGTAGCTAAGGAAGGAGGAGGCGGGCCGCGTGAGGAAACGAACCTCTTAACGCCCCAGCCGACGCGAGAGACACTCCGGGCGTCGTCGGGGATCGTGTAGCGATCTCCAGCCACCGTAAGTGCGAGTCTGCGGACGGCGAGCAAGAGTAGCTCGCCAATTTAAACCGTTGTAAAAATTTGTATGTGTAACGATAATTATTATAAAATTGGAGTTTACTCACTTGTAAATCGAACGTTCTGTGGCAAGTATAATATAGCGACGTCATTTGTAAAGAACTTCGGGTCATAATAGGGGTGTACTTGGATATGTCTAGTGACATGACGGTCACCGCCTTGGTAGAGCAGGTTAGAGCCTAAAACCACTTCAAACTTCGAGGCACGATCAACGCCATCAAAATAGCAGTGTGCAGCAGTCACCACTCGATTAGAAGACAACAGTGAAGAACCGCAAAATGAGTCCATTGTTGGTTTACCGATTAACGAGATGATTAAGCCAGCCTGTGTATAGAAGAATTCAGTTACAGATCTTGAAAATCTAAAGCTTTAATAAAACGACCAACATTTCATTTTCCTTAAACCTCTAAGCAATGAATTAAGCCTAAACAAAAATATGAATCATTTTGATAAATCTCTGAATGAAAAGTACTAGATGATTACTAAAATTATAGGCAATATCAATTTTATTTTTCAATGAAACAAGCCCCTCCCAAACCCGTTGCAACACTTGTAAGCCACGACGAAAGAATACAGAAAATAAAAAATAATACAGAAAAGAAGAAGAAGAAAGATACACGAAGTTAGATACACGAAACACTGATGTCTAAAATATCAATCAGTTGCACTGTCCAAATATGTCGCCGTCAACAATATAGATCATTGCTCAAAAGTACATACGAAAAAAGGATAAGGGTGAGGTGCTCTCTCTCCACCGATGATTCTACTCTCGATATTTATAGTTCCATCAGCTTGCATTGCTTCTTCCAGTTCCTTGATCTTCTTTGCAGCAGGAATACCGACGGCATCGTGATAGTTGGCCTCTACTTCCAAGAAAGCAAACACGTTAATCAGAAAGAAACCAAAGAATATTGCAATAGTCTTCATTATTTACTCGTGTAAAGACTAAGTAATGTTAAATTTACAGACATATTAGTTGTATTTATATCGATTCATAATGAAACATAAAGCCATTAGTAAAAGAGCGACTTTTAATCTTGTGACACGACTTGTCTACGACTAGTTAAGGCTTACTCTACGCCTTTACTACAATGGAAGAAAAAAGCTGACAGTGCGGCCCTGTTTTTCAAAATCTATTGGGTTTAAAATAGACTTATTTGTCGGGATTAATTACACTAGGCTTTAATTATGTTATCGGAAATGATATTATTTTGATTCCAGCTCTTGTATCTACTTGCACCCGGTAGGGCTAATGCGAAAAGCAGGAGTAGGAACGGGGTGGTTTGAAGTCAGTCAGAGTCTGACACTCCCTCTCGCCTCGTCATTGGATGTTTTCCTCCCTCAAAAAAAGCTTTAAACAATTTTTCAGAGTTATTAATATTTTTAAAATATTGCGACTGTGGCCATAATCTTTTATAATATAGGTGGTGGTGTAAAAAGACTTAGCTATGTACGAAACATTTTCACATTTATGGAGAAAATTTGCAGTATGCTCATTAATTATCTATGTGATAAGATAGCGCTAAAAATTGTTGGTCATAAAAAGAATGTGTAGAAATTATAAGGAATGGGCGAAAGGTATGAAGGAATGGATTAATGTCAATAAAAAGTTGAAGGACGAAACTATGTCGATACATACCTTCCCTATTTGTC
The DNA here is from genome assembly GCF_023101765.2 of Spodoptera frugiperda. NCBI lineage: Eukaryota > Metazoa > Arthropoda > Insecta > Lepidoptera > Noctuidae > Spodoptera > Spodoptera frugiperda. Next base: position 6,584,988 of record NC_064217.1, on the reverse strand, counting down.
CTAGAACGGTGTGCCACGTTCATTACCTTGATACCAGTCAATATTATATTGTCATCTCTGAAATTGATGATTAGATAGGTAGATAGAGATTATAAATTTTATATGATCCGATAATGTGTTGGACAAAGATTTTTTAATAGAAATAAATTATTGCATGGTAACCAGTTTGGATTTACAAGGGGTCGTTCAACAACTGATGCCTTCTTGTTGTTAAACTTCTTAATCACATATATGACGCGTGGGAGGATTCAGGCGACGCATTGGGTATTTTTGTGACTTATCCAAGGCGTTCGATTGTGTCCTTCATGAAACACTGGTCAGGAAGCTATCCCATTATGGAATGCGGGGCAACCCTCTGGACCTACTTATCTCTTACTTGAGTAATAGAATTCAGAGAGTCGAGATTAACGGAAAAATTTCTACCGGGTCTGTTGTTAGGATGGGTGTTCCGCAGGGGTCAATTCTCGGTCCGTTTTTATTTCTTATATATATTAATGACTTACCTTGTAAAGGATAACCATGAGATAGTACTGTTTGCTGATGATACCTCTTTATTATTTAAACTCAAACGTGTACAATTAGTCAGTGATCATGTTAATAGTGCTCTCTCAAAAATAGTACGCTGGTTTACCGCCAATAACTTGTTAATTAATGAATCAAAAACTAAATGCATTAAATTTACAACACCAAATGTTAGACTTGTCAAAACCAGCGTGCTAATCAAGGGCGAGGAGTTGGACCCTGTAGTTTCACTGTATTTATAGATATAACTTAGACGCTTTTTTTTTTTTTTCAGGGGCGAAAATCATCCAATTACTTCTCTCGCCAGGGCAAAGCGAGAGGGAGTGTCAGACTCTTACTGACTAAAAACCACCCCGTTCCTACTCCTGCTTGTCGAGCCGGAGCCCCGGTAAACCCGCTAGGTAGTCCGCAGCTCCGGATTAAGCATCAGCCCTACTGGGCCCCATCTGTGGTGGTCTGATGGCTCTTTGAGGCGCGCGCGGAACGCAACGCGCCGCACGCACGGGTCTGGTTCTGGTCGGGCGGCGAGCTACCCTTGCTCGCCGTCCGCAGACCCGCACTTACGGTGGCCGGAGATCGTCACGCGATCCCCGACGCCCGGAGTGTCTTTCGCGTCGGCTAGGGCGTGAGGAAGTTCGTTCCCTCACGCGTCCCGCCTCCTCCTTAGCTAGCATAACTGCTTCGCAGAAGGAGGAGACGGCATCCCAGTCCCCCTCGCTCCGCAACATGGTCTGAACCAAAGCCGGACGCGAGAGGTCGCCGTCGCCCATCACTTCCCTGAGGGCACGGCGGTGCCCAGCCCACGCAGGGCAGACCGCAACCGTGTGTTCCACCGTGTCCTCCGGGCGGTCCTCGCAGTGATGATACCCGGGCGTTTCCTCCCGCCCAATCAGAAACTCCCAAGTCCCGTAAGCACCTGCATCAGGCGGTAGGTGAGGACGCCATGGCGCCTCTCTAGCCACTCCTCAAAGAGGGGACTTATCGCTGCAATGACAGCGAGCCCAGCCCTCGGTTGCGACAGTCGTTGCTGCCAATCCGCCATGAGATCGCGCCGGAGCTCGTCCCGCCACGCACTAATCTGGCGCGGCAGCGGAGTTTCGACGCGCGTCGGCGCGCAGACTAAAGACGCGCGCGAGCACTTTCGCCTCCAAATCCCACGGCGGTAATCCGGCAAGGAGGTTCGCCGCCTCCCCGGAGATCGTGCGATATCCACGGATCACTCGGATGGCCATGACCCTCTGGGACGTGAGCAGCGTCCGAGTTGGCCGCCGCATCAGGTTCGGCGCCCACACAGGGGCGCCGTAGAGGGCCATGGACCGCACGACCCCCGCATACAACCTCCGGCAGGAGGCATTTGGCCCCCGAGGTTGGGCAGGAGCCGCTTAAGCGCAGCCCCCGTCCGTTCCAACTTAGGAGCCAAACGTCGGAAATGCTCCACGAAGTTCCATCGACTGTCGAGGACGAGTCCTAGGTACTTCATCGTCGTCTCGACGCCGATGGTAACCCCTCCTGCCGTTATTTGGGACCCACCTGGAGGTGGCGCGTTCCCGCGACCATGAAAGCACATGGCCTCAGACTTGTGGAGCGCCACCTCGAGTCCCAATTGCCGGATCCTTGCAACGACTATCGCAACCGCTGTCGTCATTAAATTGGCCGCCGCCTGGTGCGACCTCCCGTGCGCTAGCACCAGCGTGTCGTCGGCGTAGCAGATTACGCTGACGCCGTTCGGGAGGTCGGTGCGCAACACCCAGTCGTAACCGATGTTCCACAGGAGCGGCCCCAAAACCGAACCCTGTGGAACACCGCGCGACATTTCTCGCCTGTTCCACTCGCCCTGGTGACCGGGGAACGTAACATACCTGTCTGACAGGTAGGCCTCGATTACACGACGGAGGTAGGTAGGCACCCGGTGGTACCGAAGTGCCCCTAGTATGCAGCTCCAGGGTAGGGAGTTAAAGGCGTTGGCGATGTCTAGAGACACCGCCACGACGACCTTACCCCTGGACACTGCAGTCCCCGTCGTGAGGTCCCTTACGCGCATGATGGCGTCCACCGTAGAGCGCCCTCTGCGGAAGCCGAACTGGCCATCCGCGAGGTCCGGCCCAAATTCGGACAAGTGCGCGACGAGGCGGTTCGAAATGATCCTTTCGCAGACTGTTCCCACCTCGTCGAGCAGCACAATGGGCCGGTACGCGGACGGAGAGTCCGCAGGGCGCCCTGGTTTCTTCACGAGGACCAGTTTTCCCGTCTTCCACTGAAGTGGAAACTGGCCCCTCTCCAAACATGCGCTGTAGAGACCTATTAATCGAGGCCCGAGAGCCTCCGAGGCCAGGACCCACGCCTTGCCATGCAGGCCATCGGGTCCTGGGGCGGTGTTCTTGGCGCCCATCCGGCGCACCGCCGCTCTCAGTTCTGCCTCGGTCACCTCCGGAACGATGTCGTCGTCGTCGTCGCTGTGGCCCGCATTGGGCACCGCAGGGGGCGGAGTCATGGATGGAGGGTGAAGCCCCTCCGTAGTCGGGGGAACAAGGCGCCGACCACTTCCTCCACGACCTCTGGCCGGAGACTCTGTGTCAGTGGGGGAGCCCAAGTGCGGAGCTTATCACGCACCATCCGATAGGGGCGCCCCCACGGGTCTCTGTTCAGAGTCTCCAGCATCTCCCGACGGGCTTATTACTTAGACGCTAAGCTACAGTGGACGCCACATATAGATGAGTTGTCGAAAAGGATCAGCTCAGCAACATATGCCGTTAAAAAAAAATTAACTGATGTAAATACAGTGCGTCTAGTATACTTTAGTTATTTCCATAGTGTCATGTCATATGGTATTCTCCTGTGAGGGAATGCTGCTGACATTCGATCAGTTTATAATCTTAGTCCGAGGCATTCTCTCAGGGAACTATTTAAAGAAATTAATATAATCAGTGTTGCTTCTTAATATATCTATGAAAATGTAGTGTATGCTCATAAAAACATTAAATTATTTTAAAAGTACAGTGATATACACAATATCAACATTAGAAATAAAAATAAATGTTGTTCCTACAACTAGACTTAAGAAAATAAGCGGTTCGTTTAGATGTCAATGTATACGGTTTTACAATAAAGTTCCCAGCCATATTCAAAGTTTAAACCTAAATAGATTTTAAAATGTTATTAAAGAAAAGCTTTGGAGTAAAGCTTTTTATAAAATAAAAAACTACTTGGATAGTCAGAGGGCCTACTCCGGTTCTCGAATCCGAAGTTTCGTTTAATTTTCGGACGTAGGGTTTATTGATTTACTAATGAAATTACTTAAAATAACGTTTTATTTTTAATTTCAAATCAAAACCTATTTATTTATCTTCATTTCATTCGTTTATTTTTGTTCACAAAGGTTCGCAGTAAATGGAAATGTAGTATTTGCGAAGTTTCGAACGAATGGGAACGGGCTTGGGAATGAACTGCTATAATGTCCACATAGGTCTTGTTGACATGTTTGTAACATATAGTTACATTTTTTATACAATTTGACATTAACATAACTCGACATTTCTTTTATATATTTTTTTCTTTTTTATTTTTATATTTCCTTTTAAAATTGTTAGTTTGAGGACCGTGTGAGACTTTGGCTAGTCATTTTATTTTTAGTTAATTATATTCCTGTAGGGAGGTCTTTGCCCTGCAGTGGGACGACCATGGTTGAAAATAAATAAATAATATTCTGACAGTTTGAGCATTTGTGTGGCCTACCCAAATGTTCTTTTGGTTGGTATTGTTCGTTGTCGGATCATTCAGAAACAGCCGTCAGCTGAGCTAATTGTAAACTGATACATGCGTGCTGCCATCTGAACAGGTCCGCTTAAACTGTTGTGGTTCTTTCCTTAAAATACCACTACAGAATCAACTTGCACGGTTCTCCGACACTTTTAATTGATTTTGTCTGGACTTTAAAAGAGACTAACCTCTAAGTTTGTTTCGTCATTTCTTTTCAGAGTAGTCCGATAGGAAATGTCGGCCTCATCTAGTTGTTTAAGAGATTGACGTGTAAAAGAGTTACATTGTAACCTATTTGCAAAATAAATATAATTTATCATTTAATGTGAAAACGCCCTTAACGTGATGAAACCGGTTGCGCCGTGCGGGAATCGAACCCACTATGATGTGCGGCAGCCAGTTGCCCAGCTAACGCGCCAACCGTGCATTCAAAAAAGTGTTTGTATGATCATGCGAACTAAACGTGTACACGAAATTCTAGTTCGATCGGTTGAAGATCTACTTCAAAAGCTAGTTTCAAGATTCCACTTCACTCACATCCATTCATTCATACATACATATGTATCAACATATTTGATAGCGTGCATACATTAAAAGATAAATAAAGGAATGTAATAAATAAAAATAATAATCGTTTTAAATGTTCTTGCTGATTTATTATTATAATATGCTTTTTTCGTTCTTGTATTACGTATATATAGGTAATTCTCGTGAGACATAAAGAATTGATTATTATGTTTAACCGCTCACTCGCGTAGACTGTGACACTCCCAATGTGACTTGAAACTAGTTGAGTTACCTCGGGAAATAGTTACGCATGTAAGCCGTTACACAAAATAATTCAAATGACATTAGTACAAATGCTGTTTGATGAAATTCATGAAACTGGTGACTCGGCTGTAACCTGAAGGTGTCCCTGGTACACATGGTACTGTTTCGTTACGCACGAAGGAGGTGATACCAATCTGGAACAATAATTTTCTAAAATAAATGGTTGTTGATTTTTATTTCAATTCTGATTCTTATCTGATTTTTATTATTATATATTTCTGATTTTTATTGCCATGACTGTTTTTTTTTTATTTAGTTATTGTATTTTTGATATTGTTAGTATATAGGTGAAATTATTATAATATGTTTAGTTTAAGGTCTTAAGTGTCGCATTAGGGTAAACCCTGTAATGATAAATTAAGGTGATTTTAAATAAATAAATAAAATGAAGGAAATATCTATCTATCAAAATACGACCTCTTTATGGGAGTATGGGGGGATTTTTAGAAGTGCACTATTGCACAATATAAAGAATCCCACAAAAACATTTCATGTTATATGTTGCCAAGACGAGACCATATAGCTCGCACTGTCAAAAAGTAATCAGATCTAGTGTGGAGCCAAGTTTGTAGGCGTGCAAACCGTGGATGTAACTAGCGAGTCGGCCGCACGGAAAGAGTTTAAAAGATTGAATAGACTTTTAAGCTCAAGCCCATATGAGGAATAGCAAAAAAGTCCGTGCGGCCTACTCGCCAGTCAATACGACGAACCGCTTCGAGAAAAGGTAGGTAGTGCCCTCGCGCTTCGCTTGCCTCGTCTTGGCGGGGGAATAAGTGTATTTGTGATAAGTGAATTTGTGTATTATTGTCAAGAAACCACTCAAAGGATTATTATAAGTGCAACAATTTTTACTATCACTGACCAAGACTGGGTCTCTATTGCTGTCCAAGACGAAGAGAGGTCCACCGGAGTCTCCACTACAAACACCGACACTTCCTGCGACACCAATCCCACTAGTGCAGATTGTGTTTGGCGTCACAAGGTAAATATTATAGCTGGCCGCGCATTGCGCGTTGTCGATCACCTGCAACTCGACGTGACTCAACACACTTGCAGGAGAAGGTTGTTCTGAAATGCAACTTATTTTATTTAAAAACTATCAACCTATTATGTAAATTATACAACAGTTAAAATTCGTAATACATATTTCCAAAAAAAATATAAAAAAAACTAATACAGAAATATTGAATAAGTCACAATAATACAGTTAGAGAGAGAAGATAGTGTTTTGCTATTCAAATAAAAAACTACAACTCACCGGAGCTGGTTTTTCCAAAGCCAACAGCCACGGCCATGTATCCCTCAAATGTGTTTGTTTGCTCATAATTAGTTGGTAATCTTATCGGGTGTACAAGATCTTAAATAATAAAAACAAACACCTTAAACTAAAATTATAACAATACAAAAAAGGTTCAATGGAAAATTTAACTTTAGTTATAGGTCATTTTATATTTTTATTATAATTTAGTCGGGAAAATGCGACAAACATAAATAAAAAAAAACTATCATCGAAAGTTAATTATTTCAATTGCCGGAGTTTACGTAAACTACTCAGTAGGCTGCGCGACGTATATTAGCTAAGCAAGGAGGAGGCGGGGCGCGTGAGGAAATGAACCTGCTTAAGCCTAACGCCCCACCCGACGCGAGAAACAAGGGTAGAGCAAGGGTAGCTCGCTGCCCGACCAGAACCAGATCCGTGCCTGCGGCGCGTCGCGGCCGTCGGGCCCAATAGGGCTGATACCTAATCTGGAGCTGCGGACTACCTAGCGGGTTTACCGGGGCTCCGGCTCGACAAGCAGGGGCCTTAGTCTGCTATAACAATTGTGTCAGAATGGTCGATCACTGAGCAGTGCAAGAGGGACGGAGCTATGTAGGTTGTATAGCTCGGACATCCCTCTAGCGCACTGCTCAATGATCGACCATTCTGACACAATTGTAACGGGGTGGTTTTTACTCAGTAAGAGTCTGACACTCCCTTTCGCCTTGCCCTGGCGAGAGAAGTCATTGGATGATTTTCCCCATTAAAAAAAAGGCTGCCCGACGTCGCCGCGCCGCGTCTGCGCACTCTGTTCATGATGAAGAGTACCTCTCTCTGACTCGAAACTAGTAAAGCTTTTCTCCATTAACTAGCTACTTCCGCGCGGTTTCACCCGCTCTGCTTGGTTCCTATTGGTCATAGCGTGATGTTTTATAGCTTATAGCCTTCCTCGATAAATGCACTATTTAACACAAAAAGAATTATTCAAATCGGACCAGTAGTTCCGGAGATTAGCGCGTTCAAACAAACAAACAAACAAACACACAATCAAACAAACAAACTCTTCAGCTTTATAATATTAGTATAGATTTAAACCGTTGCAAAAATTAGTATATCTTACGATTATTATGAAATTGCAGTTTACTCACTTGTAAATCGAACGTTCTGTGGCAAGTATAATATAGCGACGTCATTTGTAAGGAACTTCGGGTCATAATAGGGGTGTACTTGGACATGTCTAGTGACATGTCGGTCACCGCCTTGGTAGAGCAGGTTAGAGCCTAAAACCACTTCAAACTTCGAGGCACGATTGACGCCATCAAAATAGCAGTGTGCAGCAGTTACCACTCGATTAGAAGACAACAGTGAAGAACCGCAGACTGAATAATTTAGTGGTTTACCGATTAACGAGATGATTAAGCCAGCCTGTGTATAGAAGAATTCAGTTACAGATCTTGAAAATCTAAAGCTTTAATAAAACGATGAACATTTCCTTTTCCTTGAACCTCTAAGTAATGAATTAAACCTAGGTAAGTAAAAATATGATTAACAAATCCCGATATAAGATACATTGGGAATCATCTTGATTAATATCTGAATGAAAAGTACTAGATGATTACCAAAATTAAAGACAATATCAATTTTATTTTTCAATGAAACAAGCCACGTTGCTACACTTGTAAGCCACGACGAAAGAATACAGAAAATAAAAAATAATACAGAAAAGAAGAAGAAGAAAGATACACGAAGTTAGATACACGAAACACTGATGTCTAAAATATCAATCAGTTGCACTGTCCAAATATGTCGCCGTCAACAATATAGATCATTGCTCAAAAATACATACGAAAAAAGGATAAGGGTGAGGTGCTTTCTCTCCACCGATGATTCTACTCTCGATATTTATAGTTCCATCAGCTTGCATTGCTTCTTCCAGTTCCTTGATCTTCTTTGCAGCAGGAATACCGACGGCATCGTGATAGTTGGCCTCTACTTCCAAGAAAACAAACACGTCAACCAGAAAGAAACCAAAGAATATTGTAATAGTCTTCATTATTTACTCGTGTAAAGACTAAGTAATGTTAAATTTACGGACATATTAGTTGTATTTATATCGATTCGTAATGAAACATAAAGCCATTAGTAAACGAGCGACTTTTAATCTTGTGACACGACTTGTCTGCGACTAGTTAAGGCTCTACTCTACGCCTCTACTACAATGGAAGAAAAAAGCTGACAGTGCGGCCCTGTAAGTTTTAAAATAGACGTATTTATCGGGACTAATTAAACTGGTATTTAATTGTGTTATAGAAATGATATTATTTTGATTCCAGCACTTGTATCTACTAAGGCTGATGCCGATCCTCAGCTGCGGACTGCCTAGCGGGGCCCCGGTTCGAAAAGCAGAAGTAGGAACGGGGTGGTTTTAAGTCAGTAAGAGCCTCACACTCCCTCTCGCCTCGCCCAAGGCCAGAGTAGTCATTATAATAATACCTTACATTTAGATTAAAATTGTTCAACGGGCCTCTGCGAGTTGGCTTTGGCCCCTCGTACGCCTTCCAAAGGTCCGGGACCCTGTGGTCCCGTGATTATGTAAAGAACATACATAATAATAGTCATTTGATGTTATCCCCCCCTCAAAAAATGTTAATAAATGTTTTCAGTGTTATATTTTTAAAATCCCTAATTAATTATCATCATAGTTCTAATATTGCGACTGTGGCCATAATCTTTTATATTATAGGTGGTGGTGTAAACAGACTTAGCTATGTACGAAACATTTTCACATTTATGGAGAAAATTTGCAGTATGCTCATTAATTATTTACGTGATAAGATAGCGGTAATAGTCCAGTCAAATAAGGTTAAATTAGGTAAGAATCTCGGAATGCGAGATACCCAGCTGTAATTTTGTATATACTTGTATATTGACCCCCTAAAACTTGTCTCAAAACCTACATATGGTAGGGTGTAAGCAACCCTTAAAATTCCGGGTCAAAGGGCCCAAAAAAAGATTTTTGCGGTTTTTTCGAAATATCTCATTGCCTATGGGTTTTTGGTAATTGTATTCAATAGCAATATTGTAGCATACAAAATTCTCTACAACTTTTGTACAAACTTTTTTTATACGGTGAACCGTTTTCGAGATAGAGGGCGGAGAGCGCGCGGTCACTGCATCTCTTCAAAAAAATTTTTTTTCGTCTCACCTATCCGTGATGGTTGTCTATGGATAGGACATTAAAAAATACGTCATGGTTCCTAAAACCATTTTTCGTCAAAATCAATCGTTTGAATGATAGACGCTTCCAAAGTGGAAAAATGAGGTCAACAGAATGTGTCCTGCCCTCTAACTTTTAAAATAAGTGAGTAAGAAATCTAAATAAAATATATGCTGTAGATTTTAATGGAAACTTTCAATGAAAATTGGTTTGAACGAGATATCATTATTAGTTATTAAGAATTGATTAAAAGAATTGAGAAAGTGGAACATTAAGTGTTTTTTTATTAAAAATTTATCAATTCTTAAAAACTAATTATAATATCTCGTTCAAACCAATTTTCGTTGAAAGTTTTCATTAAAATCTACAGCATATATTTTTTTTAGTTTTCTTACTAACTTATTTTAAAAGTTAGGGGGCAGGACACATTCGATAGACCTCATTTTTCCACTTTGGAAACGTCTATCTTTCAAACGATTGATTTTGACGAAAAATGGTTTTAGGATCCATGACGTATTTTTTTATGTCCTATCCATAGACAACCATCACGGATAGGTTAGACGAAAAAAATTTTTTTGACGAGATGCAGTGACCGCGCGCTCTCCGCCCTCTATCTCGAAAACGGTTCACCGTATAAAAAAAGTTTACACAAAAGTTGTAGATAATTTTGTATGCTACAATATTGCTATTGAATGGAATTACCAAAAACCCATAGGAAATGAGATATTTCGAAAAAACCGCAAAAAAACGATTTTTGGGCCCTTTGACCCTGAATTTTAAGGGTTGCTTACACCCTACCATATGTAGGTTTTGAGACAAGTTTTAGGGGGTCAATATACAAGTATATACAAAATTACAGCTGGGTATCTCGCATTCCGAGGTGAATTCCTAAATTGACTGGACTATAATAATTATTGGTCATAAAAAGAATGTGTAGAAATTATAAAGAATGGGCGAAAGGTATGAAGGAATGGATTAATGTCAATAAAAAATTGAAGGACGAAACTATGTCGATACATACCTTCCCTATTTGTCCTAGAACGGTGTGCCACGTTCATTACCTTGATACCAGTCAATATTATATGGTCATCTCCGAAATTGATGATTAGATAGGTAGATAGAAATTATAAATTTTATATGATCCGATAATGTGTTGGACAAAGATTTTTTAATAGAAATAAATTATTGCATGGTAACCAGTTTGGATTTACAAGGGGTCGTTCAACAACTGATGTTTCTGACTGTTTAACTTCTTAATCACATATATGACGCGTGGGAGGACTCAGGCGACGCATTAGGTATTTTTTGTGTATTATCCAAAGCGTTCGATTGTGTCCTTCATGAAACACTGGTCAGGAAGCTATCCCATTATGGAATACGGGGCAACTCTCTGGACCTACATATCTCTTACTTGAGTAATAGAATTCAGAGAGTCGAGATTAACGGAAAAATTTCTACCGGGTCTGTTGTTAGGATGGGTGTTCCGCAGGGGTCAATTCTCGGTTCGTTTTTATTTCTTATACAACGTGTAACAAAATACCCATATACATCAAGAAGCCCTGATGAATACAGGTTGAATAGAATCTCTACACAAAGTTTCAGCTTAAAATACGTTTAAAAATTTTTTTGTACCAAATACTTGGTATCGGATGGTTCTTGATTTTAAATCATACAAACATGTCACAACACTACAGGGGTCACTCGCTAATATTACGAAACATTTATTCTGTCAATCTGATCGCCTAGTACCTGTCTACCTAATTTTGAATCACGCGGCGGCGCGATTTGAAAAATTCATAACTTGGTACCATGAAAACATGAGTTTGAAAAACCTTTACCGCATCGTTTGTTATGTTATCTAGAAGCCGTGCAATTGATATGTATACCCCGTTTTTGTTACACGTTGTATATTAATGACTTACCTTGTAAAGGATAACCATGAGAAAGTACTGTTTGCTGATGATACTTCTTTATTATTTAAACTCAAACGTGAACAATTAGTCAGTGATCATGTTAATAGTGCTCTCTCAAAAATAGTACGCTGGTTTACCGCCAATAACTTGTTAATTAATGAATCAAAAACGAAATGCATTAAATTTACAACACCAAATGTTAGACTTGTCAAAACCAGCGTGCTAATCAAGGGCGAGGAGTTGGGCCCTGTAGATTCAACTGTCTTTTTAGATATAAGGGTAGTTCTTCAGAGACAAAATTTTCGATGTCTATGGGAATATTTTTGAAACCAACTAACTAAAAGGCATGTAATATTTTTTTTAGTATAGTTTAGCTATATCAGTTACTAGGACAAATAATATTTTTTAAATAATTCCAGTCTAGGTACAAAATATATTTTTTAAAGCTTGTTCTTCTGATTCATATGGCGTGTCCGTTTGCCATTTTCCGGAACAAAGTAGTCGATTTCGCATTTTCCCTTTGATACTTCAATATAAATTATAATTACATCGAAAGGAGATGAGTTGTCCTCTTCAAAAAAAAAAATATGCATTCGTTATAACTATGTTAGTATGATTATAAATAAATAAATAAGAAGTGTCCGGCGTATAATACTGATTAATATGGCGTAAGCTACGAATGACCATACTTGGTCGGGTATTAATAATGAGAGTCTGGCTTCCTGTGCGGAGGGAAGCCAGGCGTGCAACGGACAAGCTAGGAGGCGGACGTGCGGCTGGTTGGCTTAGATCCAGGTGTTACTAAGGTAAATATCTGATTCATCTGTGTTTGGTTTACATGGCATCCTGATTACAATGCCTATTTTATAAAATTTACTTTACAGTTTTAAAACTTTAATCTATGTTTTGTGTGAAGCTTTTTGGTTATACATTCGTGTAGAAAAATGACAAGAATGAAGTCTGTATATACGATGAGTTATGCATGATTGTAAGCAAAATCCTGATTCATCTGTGCCTGATTCGTATGGTCAAAACCGCATATGAATCATAAAAGTTGCGTTGTCCATTTTTTTACTAGTCTTATTTTTAAATTAACTTAGCTATAAAGGTTATAGCTATAATTTAAAAACTTTTTTTTTGAGGAATGTAATTAATATGAGTCTGAAATTGCTAATCCGCCCTGAGCAAGCGTGATGATGAATGCTCGTGATTTCTCTGTGCGAAAGTACTCGAAAATGGTATTCTAAAAAGAAATTAAAAGAATATGAAATTAAAATAAATACAGAGCTCATTTACATACAATTTTCAATTGTTCAACAGATTCATCTGTAACAATTTCTGTTTCATCTGGGCAGAAAATATTCGAACGTCGATATCTCGAAAACTATTTTTTAAAAACGAGTCCCTCATTCGAATATATGTTATTTGGTATATCTATTTTCATATGAACACGTGTTACAGATCTTAAAGTGGAATTAAATTTTGGCCATATGAATCAGTCGAAGAATCAAATTTCGAAGAACTACCCATAACTTAGCCACATATAGATGAGTTGTCGAAAAGGCTCAGGTCAGCAACATATGCCGTTAAAAATAAAATTAACTGATGTAAATACAGTGCGTCTAGTATACTTTAGTTATTTCCATAGTGTCATGTCATATGGTATTCTCCTGTGAGGGAATGCTGCTGACATTCAGTCTGTCTTTGTGCTGCAGAAGAGAGGCATTCGATCAATTTATAATCTTAGTCCGAGGCATTCTCTCAGGGAACTATTTAAAGAAATTAATATAATCAATGTTGCCTCTTAATATATCTATGAAAATGTAGTGTATGCTGTAAAACCATTAAATTATTTAAAAAGTACAGTGATATACACAATATCAACACTAGAAATAAAAATAAATGTTGTTCCTACAACTAGACTTAAGAAAATAAGCGGTTCGTTTAGATGTCAATGTATACGGTTTTACAATAAAGTTCCCAGCCATATTCAAAGTTTAAACCTAAATAGATTTTAAAATGTTATTAAAGAAAAGCTTTGTAGTAAAGCTTTTTATAAAATAAAAAACTACTTGGATGATAGTCAGGGGGCCTACTCCGGTTCTCGAATCCGAAGTTTCGTTTAATTTTCGGACGTTGGGTTTATTGATTTACTAATGAAATTACTCAAAATAACGTTTTATAAAAATAAAATTTCAAATCAAAACCTATTTATTTATCTTCATTTCATTCGTTTATTTTTGTTCACAAAGGTTCACAGTAAATGGAAATGTAGTATTTGCGAAGTTTCGAACGAATGGGAACGGGCTTGGGAATGAACTGCTATAATGTCCACATAGGTCTTGTTGACATCTTTGTACATGTTTGACTAACGGTTGGTGCGGTGGCTGGGCAACTACTGGTAGCGGGTTCGATTCCCGCACGGAGCAATTTTTGTGTGATCCACAAATTGTGATGTGCATGTAACTTGTATGTTTGTAAACTCTAATGTGAGGCTACGTATTTTTTAAAAAAAAAAAGAAAAAAACATATAGTTACATTTTTTATACAATTTGACATTAACATAACTCGACATTTCTTTTATATATTTTTTTCTTTTTTATTTTTATATTTCCTTTTAAAATTGTTAGTTTGAGGACCGTGTGAGACTTTGGCTAGTCATTTTATTTTTAGCTAATTATATTCCTGTAGGGAGGCCTTTGCCCTGCAGTGGGACGACCATGACTGAAAATAAATAAATAATATTCTGACAGTTCGAGCATTTGTGTGACCTACCCAAATGTTCTTTTGGTTGGTCTTGTTCGTCGGATCATTCAGCAACAGCCGTCAGCTGAGCTAATTGTAAACTGATACATGCGTGCTGCCATCTGAACAGGTCCGCTTAAACTGTTGTGGTTCTTTCCTCAAAAGACCACTACAGAATCAACTTGCACGGTTCTCCGACACTTTTAATTGATTTTGTCTGGACTTTAAAAGAGACTAACCTCTAAGTTTGTTTCGGCATTTCTTTTGAGAGTAGTCCGATAGGAAATGTCGGCCTCATCTAGTTGTTTAAGAGATTGACGTGTAAAAGAGTTACATTGTAACCTATTTGCAAAATAAATATAATTTATCATTTATTTATCATTTAATGTGAAAACGCCCTTAACCGGATGAAACCGGTTGCGCCGTGCGGGAATCGAACCCACTATGATGTGCGGCAGCCAGTTGCCCAGCTAACGCGCCAACCGTGCATTCAAAAAAGTGTTTGTATGATCATGCGAACTAAACTTGTACACGAAATTCTAGTTAAATCGGTTGAAGATCTACTTCAAAAGCTAGTTTCAAGATTCCACTTCACTCACATCCATTCATTCATACATACATATATGTATCAAATATGTATGTACATACATTAAAAGATAAATAAAGGAATGTAATAAATAAAAATAAAATTCGTTTTAAATGTTCTTGCTGATTTATTATTATATGCTTTTTTCGTCCTTGTATTACGTATATATAGGTAATTCTCGTGAGACATAAAGAATTGATTATTATGTTTAACCGCTCACTCGCGTAGACTGTGACACTCCCTATGTGACTTGAAACTAGTTGAGTTACCTCAGGAAATAGATACGCATGTAAGCCGTTACACATAATAATTCAAATGACATTAGTACAAATGCTGTTTGATGAAATCCATGAAACTGGTGACTCGACTGTAACCTGAAGGTTCACCTGATTCACATAATTCAGCCCCGAAGGATGTGATACCAATCTGGAACAATGATTTTCTAAAATAAATCGTTGCTGATTTTTATTTCTAAACCCAAACTTTTAGAGACAGATATTGGAAATATCTGTCTATCAAAGTAGTATTGGAAATACGATGTCTTTTTTATAGGGGGATCGCAGACGTTAGTATACAATGGAAATATTCTGGCTTTATAAATTATACAAGGCCCTTGTTTATATTTTTTAGAAAGGCACTGTGCAATAGCACAATATTTAAAAATAAGTGATTTTGTGTAATACTGTCAAAAAACCACTCAAAGGATTATTATAAGTGCAACAATTTTTACTATCACTGACCAAGACTGGGTGTCTATTGCTGTCCAAGACGAAGAGAGGTCCGCCGGAGTCTCCACTACAAATACCGACACTTCCTGCGACACCAATCCCACTAGTACAGATTGTGTTTGGCAGTATTAAGCCAAAATAGTTGGCGCATTGAGCGTTGTCGATCACCTGCAATTCGACGTGTCTCAACACAGTTATCTCTGTATATTCTTCTGAAACGAAATTTATTTTGTTTAAGAACTATGAACCAATTATGTTAATTATACAACAGTTAACATTCATAAGACAAAAAAGAAATATTGAATACGTAAAGATAATACAGTAAGCGAGAAGGTAGTGTTTTGCTATATTAAAAGAGTAACGATGGAGTTTCTTGCTCGTTCTTCTCCATTCGAAGCTACACTTTGGAACGAGCGCCTAGCTTCACTGACAGACAGACTGACGGACAATTCAATTCGACGTTTCAAAAGTGCCTTATTTAGGATTAATTGAAATAAATGCTTTGACTTTGACTTTGATTAAAATAAAATAATAAAACTAAAACTCACCGAGGTCGTTGGTATATCCAAAGCCAACAGCCACGGCCGTATATCCCTCAAATGTGTTTGTTTGCTCA
Source organism: Spodoptera frugiperda (assembly GCF_023101765.2). Lineage (NCBI taxonomy): Eukaryota > Metazoa > Arthropoda > Insecta > Lepidoptera > Noctuidae > Spodoptera > Spodoptera frugiperda. Next base: position 6,568,816 of record NC_064217.1, on the reverse strand, counting down.
TAATTATTTGGCAATCTTATCGGGTGTACAAGATCTTAAATAATAAAAAACACCTTAAATTAAAATTAAAAAACAAAACAAAAATTGTTTAAAAAAATTAAGTTCTATATTTAATTTTATATTATTTCCATTCCATTAGTCCCTCTGTGACTCGAAACCAGTAGAACATTCTTTATTAATTTGCGTAAGTAAACCGTTGTAAAAATTAGTATGTGTAACTATAATTTTATAAAAATGGAGTTAACTCACTTGTAAATCGAACGTTTTGTGGCAAGTATAATATAGCGACGTCATTTGTAAGGAACTTCGGGTCATAATAGGGGTGTACTTGGACATGTCTAGTGATATGTCGTTCACCGCCTTGGTAGAGCAGGTTAGAGCCTAAAACCACTTCAAACTTCGAGGCACGATCGTCGCCATCAAAATAGCAGTGTGCAGCAGTTACCACTCGATTAGAAGACAACAGTGAAGAACCGCAAAATGACTCCATTGTTGGTTTACCGATTAACGAGATGATTAAGCCAGCCTGTGTATAGAAGAATTCAGTTACAGATCTTGAAAATCTAAAGCTTTAATAAAACGATGAACATTTCCTTTTCCTTGAACCTCTAAGCAATTAATTAAGCCTTCATAAAAATATGATTAACAGATCCCGATATGTGATATTTGGGAATCATTTTGAATGAAAAGTACTAGATGATTACTAAAATTAAAGACAATAACAATTTTATTTTTCAATGAAACAAACCCACTACCCTCTCCCAAACCCGTTGCAACACTTGTAAGCCACGACGAAAGAATACAGAAAATAAAAAATAATACAGAAAAGAAGAAGAAGAAAGATACACGAAGTTAGATACACGAAACACTGATGTCTAAAATATCAATCAGTTGCACTGTCCAAATATGTCGCCGTCAACAATACAGATCATTATTATTAGAACTTATTACGGGATATTTACCATATTTATTAATTTTGATAAGTTATAATACAGATCATTGCTCAAAAGTACATACGAAAAAAGGATAAGGGTGAGGTGCTCTCTCTCCACCGATGATTCTACTCTCGATATTTATAGTTCCATCAGCTTGCATTGCTTCTTCCAGATCCTTGATCTTCTTTGCAGCAGGAATACCGACGGCATCGTGATAGTTAGCCTCTACTTCCAAGAAAACAAACAACCAGAAAGAAACCAAAGAATATTGTAATAGTCTTCATTATTTACTCGTGTAAAGACTAAGTAATGTTAAGTTTACAGACATATTAGTTGTATTTATATCGATTCATAATGAAACATAAAGCCTTTAGTAAACTAGCGACTTTTAATCTTGTGACACGACTTGTCTACGAGTTAAGGTAAAGCCTTGGAAAACACAGTTAATTTCCTTTACTCGTAGACAAGTCGTGTCGCTGCAAAAACGTGGAGTATGTAGTATCATAAAAAAAGCTGACAGTTCGGCAGCTGTTTTTCAATATCTATTGGTAGTATGTAGTATTCAAGGTAAATGTAAGTTTTAAAATATACGTATTTATCGGGACTAATTAAACTGGATTTAATTGTGTTATCAGAAATGTTAAAATAATACATTTTGATGCCAACTCTTATGTTAATAAAAAAAATCAATGTTAGGTATATTTCTAAAGACCTATTTAATTATAATCATAGTTTTGATATTGGAAAAATATTGCGATCATGAGTCGCGACTTTCATAACCTTTTATAATATCGGTGGTGTGCAAAGACTTAGCTATGTACGAAACATTTTCACATTTACGGAGAAAATTTGCAGTATGTTAATTAATTACCTATGTGATAAGATAGCAGTAAAAATCGGTCGTAAAAAGAATGTGTAGAAATTATAAGGAATGGGCGAAAGGTATGAAATAATGTATTAATGTCAATAAAAAGTTAAAGGACGAAAATATGTCGACACATACCTTCCTTATTAGTGCTAGAACGCAGTGGCACGTTTAGTACCTTGATACCAGTCAATATCAATGTATCAGAGGAATTTCCTCCCACGGACCCTCCGATTGTGGAATACCCTGCCGAGATATTTCCTAGGCTTCAAAAAGGGAGTACATACATTTCTTAAGGATTGGCAAAGCGCATGTAATGCCTCAAGTGTTGCAAGTGTTCATAGGCTACAGTAGCCACTTACCATCAAGTGGGCCGTGTACTTTCTTGCTACCGTCCTGGTATAAAAAATATTAACGAATATTGTCATCTCGATAGACTACACATCAATAGATTTTATACATTTTACATGAACGTGAATCCGACATAAAGTCGGATGAAACCGGATTAAGATCTGAGAAAAATTGTAAACTGAAACTACTGCATATTTTTTTCTATTGTCACCTATCCTATGATTGTCAGTGGGTGTTATACATGATAGAGTAAATTGTAGCAAAGCTCGTTACTTTTTAGTTTGTGTAACATACAACTTTTTGACCCACATAATTACCTCTACACACGTAATAATCTGTGACATTGAATTAAACTGGTCAGTAGTAACCGTGGCCGATATTACATTCGTTATTATTCTTATGCGCAATTATTTTATTCTTATGAAATGCCAATTCACGAGTTATGTTTCGATTTTAATTGTTTCTGTCATATCATCTGGTTCTTTTGTGTTTTAATCTTGGTATTTTATACATATAAATAGGGAAATGACTTAATTATGGGCATATTGTTTAAATAAACATACTTATTTTACTAACTTTAATTTTTTTAAGTGTGGCAGAGTCATGCTTCGGCACAAATGGGTCGGCTCGACCGGAGTGATACAACGAGCTTACAGAAAGCCGGCGTGAAACAACGGTTGCGTTGTGTTTCGTTGTGTGAGTGAGATTACCGGAGACGATTGCTTACCATCTGTTATTTATTAACTAATTGAGAAATACTCTACTAGTTTCAAGTCACAACGAAATTCTTACCACAGAATACCACACACGTCGTCGTCTGACACACGTCGTGTTGTTGACGTCGCGCAGCCAAATTAATTTCTAATTTAGTATGTTTGACTCCAGATAGTTTTTACACAAAAACAATAACTATATTGAAAACCTTTTAGTTCACATTGTAAAACCAGTGTTAGGTATCGGCATACTCGATTTACATTAAAAAAAGCCGTAACTACCACATGTCTGGTTTACCATTCAATTTCACAATACAGTTTTTCACACCGCACTCTGAATAAAATTCCCCTGAATTTTTCATACACTTTATTTATTCCCGTTTCCACCCGTACTGTGATGAAAATACTGTGAATATTTTATAATTTGTTATTGTCGGAATTTGTCAGTTTTCGGAATGAAATGTTTGCGTATTTTCTGGTCGAATCAAGGGAGTTTAATGGACCTTTATTCAATACTGGTTGATTGTTATTGTCGTTGATAATGATTATTTTATGCGTAAGTGATAAAAAGTTATTTAGTGATTTATAATTTGACAGAAGTCACGAAAAACGGTATATCTTTGAGGATAGCGCAAGCACCTAGCTTCACTGACAGACAGACTAACGGACAATTCAGTTTGACGTTTCAACAGTGCCTAATTGAGAATTAATTTATACTAGTGGTCGCCTAGTGGTTGAAATTCAACCATATACGATTTAATTTACAATACCACTTAACATACGTTCAAGGATAATTTTTATTTAACTCAAACTCAAACAAACTCTTTTATAAAACTCTATTCATATGCGACGTCAATATCATCGCAATGTCTATCGATTTTGACGTTTTGTCAAATACGATCAGATACTATGCATGTGTGTGTAATGTTTTATTTATTAATTTAATGTACTTTATAACCATTATTTTTGAAAAATATTAGCGTCCTGCACTTCTCCTACACATAAACTATAAGTGTACCAAATTTTATGCTCCTACGTCCGCGCAATTTTCGTAAAAAGCGGTCCAAAGTTTTTGCATCACGTATTAATATATAGATAACTTTGCTTTAAGTGGCGGCTTTGACTTTGACTTTGAATGCAATCAATTCCGTGTGTCTGACAAATGCAGCTAATTTGCAATTTAAAGTGCAATTCGCTTGATATCTTGTCGAAATTATGAGAAGGTCGTTGAATTCGAGAGCTAGTTTTAAATTCAATCAATCGCGATTGAACCCACACGATCTATTTTAAGACTTAGTATTTTATTATTTTTTTTCATAAGTAATTGTTATAAACGTATTTTTTCTTGAAGCGTGTCCGTTGCGTGCGCCCGCGCTATATTTTATAAATCAAGTTGTTCTACATTCATAATTCACTTACTACCCGTTTTATTAACTCTACCGTATATAATAAGGACTTATTTATGGATCCTTCTGCAAAAACTAAAACTAACGTGTTTATTGAAATTAATATTGTTACGCTATTGTGTATTACGAATACGATTTGAATAAAGTAGTGAATTAATTTTATTGTTCATTAGAGAATAAGGTCGACTTTAATACCTATATAAAAAAATCTTAATATTACATAGACACACAGAGAGACAGGTTAACTTATAACACCCCTCTTTTTGTTTCGGTGATTAATAAATTTAGAAATGCTTCTTCTTTAACCACGGATGGATTGGCTACACACTCCGAAGGGGTCCCGATACCCAAGCAAGCCTTGGATTGGAATCCTCAGCGGAAATGGAAGCGTGGTCGACCCCGTTAACCCTGGCATCGCACAGAGTTGGCAGAAGCGGCGGGCATCGGAATGACGTCGAGCGAGATGAAGGGGTAAGTTCAATACCAGTCGCGATGGAGGACTTCTATGGCCGCCCTCTGCCCCAACTAGGGGACATAGAACATTAAGTAAGTCATCTTTAACACGTTCAGCGTCATGAGGACATTGGTGAGGGTAACTTGAGTGACCTTCCACCTTAATGTCAGCTGTCAAACTAAAACGTTATTAAAAAACAATAAATAAGTTTTAAAGAACAATAAAATTACAATCAACTTTGATCAACCATTATTCACAGTAACTCATAAAAAATGTAAAACATCAACATACTCATCACTCTATACAAAGTTGTAGCGAATGAATTGTACCTAGGTACATATATTTTTTCAATAAATTGCGTCACCCACCGATGTCGGGGTACATTCCGTACATTCATACCCTCTGATTGGTTTGTTTTGTTTTTTATTCATCCGTATTCCGTTTGCAATGTTTGGCCGGGAAAACGTTCATGTTTATAGAGGGTGTTTGTGCATTCCTCTCACGTCCCTTTTGTGAAAATATATGGGCCAGTTTTAATGAAGCTATTTGGGAAAACAAGCGACTTAATTGTATAGCGTTTCACAACACGCTGTGTTTGCTCTTTCTATTTATTTGAATGTAAATTTTGCGTGTTTTGAAAACTGTATGATAGTTTTGTAAGTACATATTTTATGTATTTTAAACTTAAAATGTGACGTTTCTGATTTTCCCTTTAAGTAAAAATTAAACTGTAAACGTTTTCTAAAAATAATAAAATGCACAAAAGTATTTAACTGGAAAAGCTAGCTACTATAATAATCTACATGTGTACCGAAATGAATTAAAACCCGGTATAATAACTTATAGAATACCACCAACACAACGTAATTAATAGACGTAACAACACCAATTAATAAGTATCAATAACCGTTAATTAAAAAATTACCTAACGGCTAATTATAATGCCGAATAACTTGATCGATTACTCGATTATGTGGCTAACGTTTCAAATCGATATAACGCTCACTGCACTAGTGAAACTAAATGATGACTTTTCATTGATTCCATAATTAGTTTTTCACGCGTTTGGTGTCCATCGACCAGAAAATAACATAACATTGTTATTGTTTTTAAATAAGAGTTAGAAGATTAGAAGAATGAAATGAAAAGAAGAAAGAACTTAGAACTTGAAAGATATCTTTCAAGTTCTAAGTTCTTTCAGTTGCGGACTGCCTAGCGGATTATCGGGGCTCCGGCTCGAAAATCAAGGGTACGAACAGGGTGGTTTTTATTCAGTGTCAAAACAATCCTTCTCTCCTCATTCAAGGCTCGAGAAGTCATTGGATGATATTCCTTCATTAAAAAGGTGTTATAATATACCTAGCTTCATTGACGGACAGACTTACTATTAATTATTTCTATATTTGTTGATATTTCAAAAGTATCTATTTAATTGAAATAAAATTGGTTTAATTGGAATAAATAAATGATTTGATTTTGACTTGACTTTGGTGTGAATTAGTAAAAAAACTACGATCATTGTTATATACGATGGTTAAAAAAATTAATAAGTAACCACCTAACTCTTTTTTGCCTCTGCTTTTCCTTTTATACCACAATATTAAGTTCTGTAATCACAGTTATGACTATCCATTATTATCTAATATCTAATAATATTACAACTATCTACCGAATTTAGTAACCAACGGTAATGCGCAGCCAACTCATACAAGAATGCTACGTTTTTAATTTACTTGCCGCGCGTTCAACAAATGGTTAAAAAATAAACTTTAATGGAACATTGACTCGGTTGAAGAGAAAGTCGAGAAAAAAATATGGATTCTTATTTATTTTTAAACGTTTATTGTTGAGATTATCTTCACATCTAACGGGGACTTGATGAAAATATTCTTTTCATATCGGACATAAAGACATAGAGACATAAAAGAAGGTTCAGAACTAATCATGGCTTCACTTCTATTGTATCTTGAAGTAGATACCTAAAGAAGGAATGATGTATGTATTACATAATTAGGTACCAACTTTTAGATAGACACTGATGTTAGTGCCGAAGAAGATAAGCATTAAACGTGAATCTTGAATTATTTTTAAACCAAACCAACCATAATATGCGTGGCTCCAAAGTCTTTTGGTGTTAAAATAAATCGATCCCTTATTAAGTTGGTGTTAATAGGGATGATGACGGGGTATAAAAATTAAAAATCTATTTAGCCCGTTAGTTAGGTAATGAAAAAATATTAGACACGTATTTATTTTGTCATATAAGATAACAATACTTAGATAAAACTAATCAAAGTTTAGGAGTGGGAGTAAATACGTCATTTCTACGTATAAACGTACTTAGAAGTGACGTCACGCGATATTTCAAACTGATATAATATCTTCTAAGTATGTGTTTTCGTAAAAAAATAAAATATACATATCGGATGTTTAAAATAATGAACAAGATGGATGTTAAAATAAAAATTAATCAGTACGTATCTATATTATACCCCTATATTTTTTTACAAACATCTTGTAACTTCGCAGTCCGTCTTTACTGTTAACTATTGAGATATCTTTTACTATACAAATATCTATACAAGTGTCCATCTAATCACTGAGGTCTTTCACCTCTAGGAGAATGTTGGGTGTTTCTCTTTTGCATAAATAATCGCTACTTATGCAACAAATCACACCAGACAACTTAGGTACTGTCTGAATAAATAAACACTTGCACAATAACTTACTTGATGGTTTTCGGAAAATCGCCGTAGGCATTTTAAGTGTCGCCATTTTCTTTTTTTGTTGTAATTTGTGGATCTAATAGCACTTGTAATTAGTTTAGTGTTTGAATATCTAGCAAAGTGTGTACATTATGTACCCTTATAATTAAAAATATTTAAATGATAAGGTAATGGGTTCATCATCATCATTCGAAGTTTTAACACCCTATTCACGCGAAGATATACAAGGAATTTAAATTTTTTTGTTGACTTTGAAGTTAATCTTAAATTACAAACAATTCCAAAAATTATACTTAATCACGTTATTTTAAGGTGTGTTACATCCAATAACTATTACTACATCTGTACTTATAACTTCTTTTAAAATTCATTCCACGTACGAAAGTTCTAAAGTGCAGTTGGAAAACGGTACTTAATTTCTAAATTACCCCCTAGGAGTCAAGGAGCAACTAGGTGCACCTACTTATCGGAGAGTGGCCGGACACCGGCACTACCGCATGCCAGACCTTGCCAATCCTGTACAGAGCAGGAAAAAATCCCGCTATCCCTCCCTTATTTAGAGATACACTACTTGCACACCGCATTTTGCACTGCGTTACAATTTTATCTGAAAGTCACGACAAGAATTTAAAGTGATGTGGCTTATTTTAGATGGTAATGCAAAAGGAGTATCGTTTTATTTATGGAGTTAAAATGATTCTGGCTGTTTTGTTATGGCAAATCGAAAACTGCAAATTCGAATTTAACCGTTAATTCAATTTATGTAGAACACTACCCACACGCGTATGAATACACCTTCAACCTATTGTAAATTGCCTTTACAACTTTTCGCATTATTAATGGCTTCTATAACGGTAGTCCAAAAGAATAAACCCAAAGGAGGTCTAAGTAATCAAGCTGTAGTTAAGTTTCTTCTATTCGTTCGTCCATAAATTATACCTACGTTCATAAACCTGCCTCAAGACATTAATAAGGTCGCCGTGTTCATTGTTGGTATATGTATAGCATGTTATGGCTGGAGGCAAATCAATGTTTTATTTTGCCTTCAAGTTTTATCTACCATGTGAAGAAAAATAGCCGACTTGCAATACGGCATTCCTCAGGCAACAGTCGTAGTCTCAAGCGGCAAGCTACGGTGAGCAGTCTCAGTTCGAAAGTAGACGCTCGGTTGTGTGGACGCCCTCGCGTTGTACAAACGCGCACGCGCGCTCTCGGAGTACGGTGGAATTCTAAATTCAAATCTGACATATCGAAGTTTTAAACTTCTTTTATATTTTTAACAAAAGTGGCCAGTGTTGTGTTTTCTATTTGACTAATTGGATTTAAATCGGCGTGTATTGCTGACTCCCGAATTGGATACCGATTGATCTATCGATTCATCGATATTGGATTGTTTATTGTGTAAGTAACGATACATCATTATGTGTGATAATTGCGTTAAATTACTGCGTTGAGTTTAATAACCGGTGTTTCAGATTTCCAAGCAATGTGTAGGTAATTTAGTTTTGAGGATATTTAGATCGCACGCATCCGCAATTTGCTCCTATCCATCAATGTATAAACTGAAATATGATTTAGTATTGAACATTCAGGTTTCTTATACTTACTTACAGTTTAATAGCCTTCGGTTGTCTTACGTAAATAAAAAACGAAACATCTTTTTTCAGTTATAATTATATTGCTTTCAGTCAACGAAACCTGTTAAAAGTTATTCAATCTTTCTACTTTCGAAGCGATCGATTATTTAATCTAAGTAACAATTACGTTATCAAAATAAAATTAAAACTTTTACAGCTTTCAGGTTCATAAAACTTTTAACGACAAAATCAGAGACATGTATGTGACATTTGGTTTTGTATCTTTTACACAAATCTTGAATATGAATAACAATAAGAAGAAGCTTGCTTTTCGATGACTACTCATACTTGCAACATCACGCTTTTTATCCCCGAAGGGGTAGGCAGAGGCACGTAATGCCGCTATACAACGTACGTTCGTTATAAGTTCCATGTAATAGGAGGTTACCATTCGACCAACGAGGCAGTTATGACTACTCATATTTATTAGGTATATAATGCCTTCATTTTAACATTTTTTTCCATATAACCCGAAATTAAAACCATCAAATTATTTAGGACCCCAAATGACTCTCGCATTAAAAGAAAAAATCAGGTCTAACCCGCTTTACAGCAGAGACTAAACATAAACAACAATACCAGGCTCAGTATAACTGATTCACAATAACTTATTGTTCATTTTGACTGCCTCATTCTTCTAGTGGCCACAAGCGTGACTACGGACACCGGGGTCCTTTACCTTATTTAATAGATATAGTTTATATACTGAATAAATGTCAATGTACCCAAAAGATTCATGATACATAGTTATTTGATTTAGAGAAGCACATACATGCATACTTGACCGCACGCCTGTCTCCCATGGGGGTAGGCAGAGACTATGAAACTCTTTTTACGATTCTTACATAGGTACCTCTTTCGTTTCATGAACAGTCATCAGTACCACATGAACAGCTTTTGGTTCTGTAGATCCTACTAAAATTTGATTTACAAGTTATGTAATAACAACATCAAAATTCACACAGCATTTGTCTCCTGTGTATTCGTATTAGGATACTGTGTATGGCGTTCGCTGTTTTAAAGGTTTAGCCCTTTGTATAACTTTGCTCTACGTTAAACGAGAGCGCGTTCGGGACTTTGATTGGTTGATTCTTTCGAGCCGGCCAATCAGAGCAACAAACTCGCTCTCATACAGATCTCGTTAAACGTAGAGCAAACTTATACAAAGGGCCCTAAACCTTCTGAAGGTACAGGTAGAAGGTAAACCGACTGAGGGTGCAGGTTTATTAAAGAGTAAAGCACAGTCTACCCAGCCCCTATTTTAGATGTTCACCTACGTAGCTATGTACCTATCCATAAACATAACATACACACATTTTAGAAAGAAGTAAATAAAATAAACGTCAGTACAGTTACTTATCCCGTTTCAATATTTATTTAACTGCCATCTAATGGTTTCTCTCAATCAATACAAACTTCAAATCCAATAAATCGCCAGCTATCATTGTTTTTATAGACAGTTAAAAGTGTTTACAGCAGATGATTTCGCTCGTAAAGATTTATTCAAACGTGCCTAGATATTTTCACTCGCATACTCTTAGTCGATTTGCATCGGAATCGAATATGCGGAGTCGATTTCACGTCGGCTCCGGATGCCGAACGGCCTAGATGCGGTTTACATGCACAAGTGCGAAAACCCGAGTCACATGTAAAATAATCTAATTCTGGTGTTTCTTATTTGTGTCTTGATTCTGTGGCGGCTCAGGTTTTTCGGTATAGATAGAATTTTCAATTTCTTAGTTGCTATCACGAAGTAATGACTAGTGGCTAGTGTTTTATAGCTATAGTGTTGCCCCCTGCTATTTAAGTGATAGGTCCCATAACTGAGTTGGTGAAAATTGGGTATTAGGTACATGTATTTTTACTTCTCTGCCTAAAGTATTAGGTAGTGAGACACCGTTAATTGTATAGTTCGTGGTCATTATAAAATAGTTGTGATGTCGAATCGAAACCTCGCTTAGTAACGACGATACCTATAAGGTTTCCAGTAAATAGCGTAAAAAGAACAGATTAAGCCGATTTAGGTGTCAACGTCTTCGTTAACTTTAATCCTATTTGTTACGTGTTTTGGATTTAATCGCCTGAGTTCTGGTAGTTTAAATATCAATAAATAAACAATTTGCTCACGTAAATTAATGGAGAAAAACTACTATTTTGGAGTTACAGAGTAGGCTGCGCGACATCGCCGCGTCTGCGCACGCTGCTCATGATGTAGAGTCCCTCTGTGACTCGAAACTAGTAGAGCTTTTCTCCATTAATTTACGTGAATAAACCGTGATTATTAGTTAATTTAGCTAGACTTGTATTATAATATAGCTATTATCTTTACGATAGTTATTATAAAAATATAACAAAACTACGAAAACATCACAGAAATCATGCTATAACTGTGAATTTCAAAAACTCAATAAAAACCAAAAAATCTAATTCCAGTTTTGTAGAAAGTAGAAGCAGAACAAAATTAAACGAAGCAATTTTTAAACATGATCTACTCATAATAAACTCCAGACGCCATGTTAAGTCGCTGACGTTATCCAAAGATTATTCACCAACACAGTCATCTTAATACAATACAAAGTTTTACAATAACATTATATATTTTTAATAACAAAACACGTTGGCTCATCCCACCGATTATTTTCAAACATTCGCTGTTTTTATACATCTTGTGATCTTTATACAATACATTCTTCTTATATGTATCATATTATGTTTGTATATACTTAATATTGTCTTGTATATCTGTTGATACGATGATACATAATGGTTGTATATATTATGTAGTTGTTGTAAACAAATAATAACTGAATTAGTTAGTCACGATAAGAACAAAGTAATTTGATTTATAGACAAATATTTGAACCTTTCATTGGTATTTAAGGTTATAAATATTAGGTTTAACTTGTTATTGAAGTGAATGATAGTTTATTAAATGAATAATTTTCAAAATTCCGGGCGTTAATTGCCATAAAACTTAGTTATACTATAAAAAAATACAATCATCCACAGTCAGCATTAAAAAAGTCCAACGAGAAAATTTTGCTTTACGCCAACGACAACGTAATGAAACTGTCGACACAATAAGTATCCTATTGTTAGTTCTATAATAGACCTTAATACAATGCGTTAGGTAATATTTATTACAGAACATGATACCATCATTATTTCAGTTTAAAGATATAAGGAAGAGAGTTTAATCGCTCATATTGTACGGGACTAATGAACTGTAAGTATAGTTGTCGTAATGACTGGATAACTGGCTGCATATCACGGATTTACGCATCGATATGACTGCTTATAGATTTTTCTTAATCTTGAATCGTGGTGTTTAGATAACTTTCGTGCACTGGAAAAGCAAGAGTCTGATACTCGCTCTCACGTCGCCTAAGATGGGAGGTATATTGAATGATTTTACCCCGCCCCCCCAACAAAAGAAGCTGCCACGTAAATCCCAGCAATAAAAAAACCATTTGAAATGACAATGTCTTTAATTACAGCTAGTCAGAATACTACATGCAGACTATAGTACAATTAAATTCATCATTTTAGTTAGACATCCTAAATGGTGGGAAAGATTGTGAAAAATTTAAAGTACGAGGACAATAAGACATTTCAAATTCCATGCATAGAACAGACAAACCTTGAGAATACATAGTTAAAGTATTATCTAAGTTACAATATTTACAAAATATATCTATGTACGATAATATTTTGGTTTAGACGTTTCCGGACGAACGTGTAACATCGGATGTTGAATTTTGACAGTACTTATACTATACATTATAGGTATATCGATACAAATTGTTCAATAGACAATATGAAACTTTGGTGTGTATAGAAATGTGATTTGTAAAGACTTTCCATAAGTATAAACTTCAATTGACTATTATTTATTTATTCTGTTTTTCATTGATACACATAAATGTGTACACAAGGTGGGCCGTAACCATTTTCTACCAGCCAAACCTTTGGGTCTTGCAGAGACAAACCAGTAGTAGAAGCACGAAGCAAGTATAACCTGGAAAAACTAAAAGTAGCAAACTTCAATATATGTTCTCACTTACACATATATATTTAAATAATATTAAATTCATATAATAAGAAATTCACAATTACTTAATGAATATAACACATTTTAAGTAAATCACCTTCAATAACGCAGTATGCATAAAATGAATTAGATTACAACAAGGGCAGCAATTACATAAATTAATTACTATTATAATTACACAATCATGTATTCCTCAAACATTCTTACTTAGACACGAAGGTGTTATACTAATTAATCCGACCTGCATTAATTAACTCGTCAACGAGAGTGTTTAAGTAACAAGAAATAGATTGCGATTATATATTATATAAAAAGTAGGTAGCTCCAAAACTCCAGAACTATAACTGCTACCAAGCGGTGGGTAGAAACATCCTTTTAATCGGTAACTTTATTGCAATATCCAAACATCCCTTGAGCTTAAGCACAGCGTTCTTTAGAGAGAGCCATTTGTTAATTTTTTTCATAAAAAAGTTGCCCCACACTAGGATTTCGCCTGTGTCCCACACTAGGATTTACAGACATAATATTTTACAGATCCGAAACAGTAATTTGTGGATCACACAAAGTGTTGCTCCGTGAGGGAATCGAATCCGCTACACGTTATACGACAGTCATTATTGTTCACCAATAGTTATAATATTTTTTATACTGATTCAACTATCAACGATGAATTTCACTTAGGAAGCATGATATTTAGATAAGTCGATACTAACATCGATATACTGCAGGTAATTAAACCGGATAATTACAATTTTCCACGATCGAACAACGGTACAAAGTAGATACAATCGCAAAACTGCTGAATACTCGTATTAAAATACTAGTAAAAGTCTACTTGGCAACTAAGTAATAAAGTTAAAACGTCTACATCGGAAGACGAATATTAAACTTAGTGGTGTTTTGATAGAGAATCCCATATAAGTTTTGAAACTGACATGGTCACTAACACTATCATTAAAACTTGCGACGGGACATTTACTATGTTTACTAAACATAAAGTCTATGAGTTTCCGATATTTCGGCACAGTTGCAAGCGATATAATCGTAAATAAACATGGAAAATATTCCGTCTCAAGTTCTAATGATGGAAAAATCCACATCTGTCAGAGAATGGAAGCGAGCTGGTGATCATTGTTTTTCGAAAGATTTACTAGATTAATCTTCAGTATCTTTAATACAATAGATATGAAAATTAAGAGTTGTGTTGCTGACAAACGATAAACAATGAGAAAACATAATAAACGACAACATAGCCAGAATATAACATAGCTACTATAAAAACACGTTACATACTATTGGCAGACTAGATATTATCTACACACAACACATCCGCCAAACCACGCAAGTACAATAACTGTTCTTAAAACTCCACGCGTTCATAGAAACAAACGTGTCTTCAAGCACCTGAGTTAGCATAATGAGTGTCAACTAATCTGCTGTCCTACATTTTAATAAACGAGTCGTTAAGTTACCGTTGCCCATGTAATAACAGGCCTTTGCTTTTGTTGTTCGTGACTCCAACTATCTTGTTTGATTGTAAAGTAGTTTTACTATTGAGATAAGAATGCGAGTTGGTTTTGCTTTCTTAAGGAGTTTGATTTCTGTTAGTTCAATGTGTAAAGAGTTTGTTACTATAATTGAAATGGCAAGCGTTATATTAAAACACCTAGCGGGTTTACCGGGATCCGGCTCAAAGGGCATAAGTAGGAACGGGGTGGTTTTTAGTCAGTAACAGTTTGACACTCCCTCTCGCCTCGCCCAAGGCGGGAGAAGTCATTGAATGATTATCCCCCCCATAAAAAAAGCGTTATAAACCCTTAGAAAGGAAACCTTATTCTCGAAATATATTACCTGTACAGCAATCTAGTTACAACTTGCAACTCGCGTGAAAAATATCAACGCATGTTAATTAGCCGGAAAAAAAAACATTATAATTATTAAAATCAGAAACTAGTTGTGTACAGCAAACACGCCAATCCTCGTTTCACACCATAACAGGCAAATAACAGACATTTTATTCAATTAAAACTTGATGAAAGTAAGGAATGTGAAAATGAATTGAATTAATACATTTTATAGTAAGTGCATAAACATCCGCGGAGCTAATTAGTTCGTCAATTACTGTTCGGGGTACGGCAGTGTAGACGGTAAAGCCAACTTTACTGGTATGTCTGAAGTTTCCAATTAAGTTATGCGGAACGATACCTCATGAACATAAGCGATATATCATGAACAGCAAGATTCTAACATTCTATCGTTCATAGCACGAATATCGGTTTCTTTGCCGTGTTTATAGATTAAACCTATTTGCACGAAACCTTGCAATTCCTTTGACAAAATGCTATCGAAATTTTACTGTCAATTTGTTCATGCTACTGCTGATGTTTGTGTGTTTTGAAGAATGTGTGCGTGATAGTTATTTGTTTCCTTTTCATGACTGAAAGTTTTACAGATATAAATCACAGTGAGTAATTAAATTCAACATGTAAAAAATATTATCAACCAGTTTATAATCACATTAATGAAACAACACAACACACATAACAACATTGTTACACCTAGCTTCACTGAGAGACTGACGGACAATTCAATTTGACGTTTCAAAAGTGCCTAATTCAGGATTAATTAAAATAAATGCTTTGACTTTGAAACAAAAGTGGTTACAATCTGGCTACCGTTTAACATTCTAAACACAACACAATACATAACATTCTTATCAGAAATATATTGAATCCAATAAGACTTAGAACAATATACTCGTAACTCAGTAATGTACCGTTTGAAATCCTTATCAACCATTTGTTTTATTCGTCTCAACATCTCACAGGTGGTCTCATAACCACGTGCTGTAGCTTAAATTAGCTACTTATTTTTAAACTTACACATAAATGTCATGCTGTCATTTTAAATGAGTAAGATTATTATTTAAAGTCTACTAATGATTAAGGACTTTTACAAATTGGGTGTCTTAAGTTTTCGGAGTAGAGTTAAAAATGGATTGTAGTATAGCATCAGATTAGTTTTCTTAATTATAGGATTTTTCGTCGCAATATATTATTAAAAGTTACGCCTTTAAAATGCAAAAAGAACAAGTTAAAAATATACATATCTGACTATTACATATAGATACCAAACTACATACCTATATTCTATTACAAACGAAAACAAATTAGTTTTAAAATTATCATACTTCCAGTCTTACAATATTCTAAAGTTTCTGTACAAACTCATTAAAGTTAATGTCTACTCATATTGCTTCAAACACGGATCAATAATCTCGAGAACAATGGGAATGCGTCAGTAAGATTTTAAAACACAAGTCAACGACACTTTTATTAATGAGCTTCTCAACGTTGTTATGGTATATACTTCCTGCCATGGTTTTCTACATAAAGTACGTCTAAGATTCTAAAAAAAAAATTGTACCTAATTAAATTCATCTAAGTTTGTTTTGCAACTCATTCATTATGTCCATTTGAACCTAAATTTTGGAACGAGCTAGCTTTACGGACAGGCTATTATCTTATTTCTATGTTGAAGTTTCAAAAGTAGGTACCTCATCAATAGCCGGAAGACGTCCACTACTGGACAAAGGCATCCCCCTTAGTCCTCCACGCTGAACAACAACTAGTTACCTGCATACACTGACTCTCCGCGACTTTGGCGATGTCATCGGTCCACCTAGTGGGAGGTCTGCCCACAGACCACCACATCTGACTTAAGTCACCGATGTTTTTATAGCATGCTACTGAAACATCATCTCAAATTGTTACAAAGTTACCCATATATCTATTTTTTCATACAAACAAATCCTATAGAGCAATGTGTTACATTCAACCGAGACCCAGTTTTTAACATTTGTTTGTTTAAAAACTAAAATAAAACTTCGTAACAGTGAATATGTGTCAGATAGAATTTGCATAGCGCAGTTCTTGGTTAGTTTTTTTAGCATGCAATGGTTAGATATTTGTTTAATCTCTCAATTATTTACCCGAGTAATGCGATAATCTAAAAGATTACCCCAATCAGTTTCAGTCAATAAAACTAGGAAAAGTAGATCGCAATACGAAAACTTTCAAATGATTTTAACAGCTCTATAGTATTTCCGTATTTATTACTTTTTCTAGATATTAATTAATTTTGTTTCTAGTACACATAGTTCTACTTTCTGTTTAAAGCAGAGAAACTTAATTAATTTTGGTTTTTATAGAAATACAGGAAATTCTTTGCAACCAATTTCTTCGTAAGATTCTTAGTTATTAATTAAGACTTAATTATTTATTATTTTTCACTTTATTTCGTAGAATAGGGGCAAACGCAATTACAGAAAAAGTTGATTAATTTTGATAATAAAGCTATTGTTAGAAATAAAACGTTAACCCAAATACCAGAGGAATCCCTCCCTGTACTTGTCCTCGGGGACTTCAATGCCAAAAACTTGGCTTGGGGTTCCCGGTTCACCGATGTTCGGGGTAGGATGGTGGAAGACTGGGCTCTGGAGACAGGCCTAGTCGTCCTGAACCGGGGTTCTGTCCCCACGTGTGTGCGGATGCAGGGTGAGTCGGTGGTGGATATCTCGTTCGCCAGCCCTGCTCTGTCACCGCGTGTTGTTGACTGGTGCGTTATGGAGGAGGTAGAGACGTTTTCTGACCACCGGTATATCCGGTTCAACGTCTCCGCCGAGTCCGCGGACCCGCCAGTCAGACAGGCCCCATGTGGCCCGCGTTGGGCGCTAAGACAGTTGGACCGGGAGCTTTTCCTGGAAGCCGCAATCGTGCAGGCCTGGGTGATACCACCGGACAGGCCTGCCGACATCGACGAAGAGGCAAGATGGCTCCAGGACGCCATGTCCAGAATATGTGACGTGGCGATGCCCCGGGTCCGGCCAGGTCAGCGCAAGCGCCAGGTGTACTGGTGGTCGCAAGAGCTGGCTGCTCTGCGCAATGCGTGCGTAGCTGCGCGCCGCCGGTACACGAGGCACCGCAGGCTCCGTATCCGCGCTTCAGATGCGGAGGTAAGAGAGGCGGAGTTATACGAGGGGTACAAGGTGGCGAAGGCCGCCCTCAAAGCGGAGATTTGGCGGGCTAAGGAGGAAGCCCGCCGGGAGATGCTGGAGACTCTGAACAGAGATCCATGGGGGCGCCCCTATCGGATGGTGCGTGATAAGCTCCGCACGTGGGCTCCCCCACTGACTCAGAGTCTCCGGCCAGAGGTCGTAGAGGAAGTAGTCGGCACCTTGTTTCCCCGACTACGGAGGGGTTTCACCCCTCCATCCATGACTCCGCCCCCTGCGGTGCCCAATGCGGGCCACAGTGACGACGACGACGACATCGTTCCGAAGGTGACCGAGGCAGAACTGAGAGCGGCGGTGCGCCGAATGGGCGCCAAGAACACCGCCCCAGGACCCGATGGCCTACATGGCAAGGCGTGGGTCCTGGCCTCGGAGGCTCTCGGGCCTCGATTAATAGGTCTCTACAGCGCATGCTTGGAGAGGGGCCAGTTCCCACTTCAGTGGAAGACGGGAAAACTGGTCCTCGTGAAGAAGCCGGGGCGCCCTGCGGACTCTCCATCCGCATACCGGCCCATTGTGCTGCTCGACGAGGTGGGAAAAGTCTTCGAAAGGATAATTTCGAACCGCCTCGTCGCGCACTTGTCCGGATTTGGGCCGGACCTCGCGGATGGCCAGTTCGGCTTCCGCAGAGGGCGCTCCACGGTGGACGCCATCATGCGCGTAAGGGACCTCACGACGGGGACTGCAGTGTCCAGGGGTAAGGTCGTTGTAGCGGTGTCTCTGGACATCGCCAACGCCTTCAACTCCCTACCCTGGAGCTGCATACTGGAGGCACTCCGGTATCACCGGGTTCCTACCTACCTCCGTCATATAATCGAGGCCTACCTGACAGACAGGTATGTCATATACCCCGGTCACCAGGGCGAATGGAAACGGCGAGAGATGTCGCGCGGTGTTCCACAGGGTTCGGTTTTGGGACCGCTCCTGTGGGATATCGGTTACGACTGGGTGCTGCGCACCGACCTCCCGAACGGCGTTGGCGTAATTTGTTACGCCGACGATACGCTAGTGTTAGCGCACGGGAGGTCGCACCAGGCGGCGGCCAACTTAATGGAGAGAGCGGTTCCGACAGTTGTTGATAGGATCCGGCAATTGGGACTCGAGGTGGCGCTCCACAAGTCCGAGGCCATGTGC
Organism: Spodoptera frugiperda; assembly: GCF_023101765.2. Taxonomy (NCBI): domain Eukaryota; kingdom Metazoa; phylum Arthropoda; class Insecta; order Lepidoptera; family Noctuidae; genus Spodoptera; species Spodoptera frugiperda. Next base: position 6,549,473 of record NC_064217.1, on the reverse strand, counting down.
TTTCATGGCCGCGGGAACGCGCCACCTCCGGGTGGGTTCCAAATAACGGCGGGAGGAGTTTCCATCGGCGTCGAGACGACGATGAAGTATCTAGGTCTCGTCCTCGACAGTCGATGGAACTTCGTGGAACACTTTCGACGTTTGGCTCCTAAGTTGGAACGGACGGGGGCTGCGCTTAAGCGGCTCCTGCCAAACCTCGGGGGGCCAAATGCCTCCTGCCGGAGGTTGTACGCGGGGATCGTGCGGTCCATGGCCCTCTACGGCGCCCCTGTGTGGGCGCCGAACCTGATGCGGCGGCCAGCTCGGGCGCTGCTCACGTCTCAGAGGGTCATGGCCATCCGGGTGATCCGTGGATATCGCACGATCTCCGGGGAGGCAGCGAACCTCCTTGCCGGATTACCGCCGTGGGATTTGGAGGCGAAGGTGCTCGCGCGCGTGTTTAGTTTGCGCGCCGACGCGTGTCGCCGGGGCGAAACCCCACTGCCGCGCCAGATCAGTGCGTGGCGGGACGAGCTCCGGCGCGATCTCATGGCGGAATGGCAGCAACGACTGTCGCAACCGAGGGCTGGGCTCGCTGTCATCGCAGCGGTAAGTCCCCTCTTTGAGGAGTGGCTAGAGAGGCGCCACGGCGTCCTCACCTACCGCCTGACGCAGGTGCTTACCGGACATGGGAGTTTCGGTAGGTTCCTGTTCCTTATTGGGCGGGAGGAAACGCCCGGGTGTCATCACTGTGAGGACCGCCCGGAGGACACGGTAGAACATACGGTGGCGGTGTGCCCTGCGTGGGCTGAGCACCGCCAAGTCCTCAGGGATGTGGTCGGCGACGGCGACCTCTCGCGCCCAGCACTGGTTCAGGCCATGGTGCGGAGCGAGAGGGACTGGGATGCCGTCTCCTCCTTCTGCGAAGCAGTCATGCTAGCTAAGGAGGAGGCGGGGCGCGTGAGAGAACAAACCTCCTCACGCCCCAGCCGTCGCGAGAGACACTCCGGGCGTCGGGGATCGCGAGACGATCTCCGGCCACCGTAAGTGCGGGCCTGCGGACGGCGAGCAAGGGTAGCTCACCGCCCGAACAGAACCAGACCCGTGCGTACGGCGCGTAGCGTTCCGCGCGCGCCTCAAAGAGCCATCAGACCACCACAGATGGGGCCCAGCAGGGCTGATGCCTGATCCGGAGCTGCGGACTACCTAGCGGGTTTACCGGGGCTCCGGCTCAAAAGCAGGAGAAGGAACGGGGTGGTTTTTAGTCAGTAAGAGTCTGACACTCCTTCTCGCCTCGCCCAAGGCGGGAAAAGTCATTGGATGATTTTCCCCCCTCAAAAAAAAAAAAAAAAAAAAAAAATACCAGAGGAATCCGTTGCTCAGTAATTTACTCTGGCTAACCAAATAAATCCAATAAGGTAAAATACCAATGAAAAATTCTCAGAACACTAAAAAAAAGTTAGGTACAAAACGATATTGTTTTAAGTACTAAGTATAAAAGAAAAATAAAACATCTGTTCTAGAAAATTAGAACACTTTCAAATTCCTTTCTGTTTTGCATTTAAAAAAACAAAAGAACATTGATGTTTGAACGTTTACAATAAGAAACAGTACCCTTAGTATAAGTTTGCTTTACATTTAAAGTAATCGAAACAAGAGCGCGTTCGGCGCTCTAATTGGCCGGCTCGAATAAACCAACCAATCAGAATGCCGAACGCGCTCGCGTTTCGATTACTTTATACGTAAAGCAAATTCGTACTAATGGTGCTTGACCTCACGTAACTATGCAGTTTGTTTTAGATCTAAGTAGGTCCTGATATTGTTTTATCTCTCTTTAACCATTTGTATAGTTTCATACTACTTATACCATCTTCTTACTAATATTATAAATGGCGAAAGTTTGTGAATTTGTGTGTACGCAATCACGTCAAAACTGCTGTAAGATCAGGAAGAAATTTGCAACAGGGGCAGATTATGATCTGGAATAACACATAGGTCACTAATATCTTACAGAGAACGTGGGCGAAAACACTTGACAGAAGCATGTATTGATATTAGTTATTTGTAACATGAGTTCAGCTCATCAAGAAATTAACCTTTTTAGGCTTTCACTAGCAATTTATTCTTTTAAATTTTGGTCATGGTATAACAAATTGATACTAGATACCGTGGTATCAATGCAAGGCTGCCTGCAAAGCGTAGTATGTAATATAAAAACAATCAAGACTCGTAATGACCACCTGCACTCAAGAGGTATCATTACTTTTTTAGGAACTTGACTAATCATAATACAAATTCTTACAAGTAAGCGTCAGCGCTTTGAATATGCACACATACATCGGTACCCAATCACTATATGTATTAAAGAAACACAAGACAAAACTCACACAACTAAACTCCTAGAAAACTGCACTACATTTTAAAGTATTATATAACAATCTAATCTGCAACCAGTAGCAGTTTTGTATGCAATACAGAGGACACAATGCAGGGGCCATTGCAACTGACCCAGCAAATGTAACGTGGCCTGGCTTTCAATGCACATTGGACAATGTTCTTTGGGTCGTTTTCGCTTCATTATGCGATTGAAACTAACTGGGCGTTCACTTGACTTGTGACAACTGTGACACCGTTAAGGCATTAGTGTCAGGAAGTGCTAAAAGTAACAAGTTGTTGACGATAGCGGTATAGGTACAATGTACATGTTAGTTGAGAACTGACCTAAAAGTCAGAGAAAAATTATAAGGTAGGTTTTTTGTTAAAAACATAAAACAGCAATTATTGTCATTTAGATTTTCGGCTAAATGAGTAGCAACAAACTCAAGGTAGGCAGAGACAATGGAACGCTAATTGAGCTGCTACGCATCTTACACATCTCTTTCGCTTCATCAACAGTCATCAGTCTTGTTCATAATACTTTCTAGGTAACTCCTAAGTTTAAAAGCAACGTAATGATTTGTTAGGTTCTATTCAATACTCAATACTTACATACAACTAACTCGATAAGTGAACTGTTACTTGGTTCTTTGGTTACGTTACCTTTTTATATTTACTAACCCTCAATAATATATCATAATTTAAAATTTCAAACGTAACACACATAACAAGAACGTATGTGCTACATAACTGCCTTGTAAGGGACCTTCAATCAAGTGTGTGTCCATGCATAAACCTGTTACTACCGTTTCATAACATTTAATAGTCGTTAAGAGTAAAAAATATCTTATTACAATATATCAACAACTTATAAATGACCCAAAGGCCCCAGCGGCTTATTTCTCTTTACGAAATTTATTGCCGATTCACCTTTAATCCCATCGGCCAAAAATAAAGCCTCTGGCAATTTTTTTATCCTACAATATCCATTACATTGTTTTTGCAACTTTAATCGGTTTATAATGAATATTTAATGCTATAGTATTTCGTGGCAGACAAAAAATTACGAGGAACACAATATGAAAACGTATTGTATTTCCTTTTTTATGCAATTCGAACTTAGATTTGGTTGTGTTGGTATTTGAATGGTGTTCCGGTATTTTCTCTTTTCGCACAGATTATTCACTAAGTCATATTTATTCTAGTTCGTGTAACCTTTTTCTTGCAATATCCGAAAAATATAAACAATCCCTTTGTTATGAGTTTTTTGGGCAATTGCCTATTTGTACCTAGGCTCATATTGATAGACTGACATACCAATACATTTTGATCATTTGTGTATATATGCAAATAATTATTTACTCTACACATTTACATTTACTAATTTCATCACTTACCAAACAATAGTTCATGCGCTCCTAACTTGCGCCGATCCGGTAAACCGCGTGTCCAATCGACTGTCCGGCGATTTGTCGTGCATCGCTTAACAATAAGCACACGTAAGTCGTTCTGTCGCAGTGTTGGTAATATCACACTTAGTCCACTAAGTAGAGGAGACACTTCAATTTCACATTGTTGGCGATATGTCCTATAGTATCGTCGATGTGGCCGATAATCCTCTCGTGGTGAGAATGCAAGCTGAGAACTAAATTAGTGATGAATTTAAATGGGGTTTTGTAGGAAAAGGGAGACTAAAGAAGGAACTGAATGATTTAATTTTGTACTTTAAGAATATTATGGATAAGAAAACGAGACGTATAATGGTACAGATTGTGAATGAAGAAGTGTGTAATCCAAATAATAACTTAAAAGAAGCAAGACTAAACGATAATCCGCTCCGCAAGCCATGGAAAAATTCTCGTAATGAACTATTGGCTACATGTAACTCAGATATTTATGAACTAGTTGTAAATTTTAAGCGAACAATAATATCATTAAACAAGATGCATAATACAACTATGCATATATTAAGCAAAAAACATTGTCTTAAGAAAATTATGCTATTTCTTTAAAAGAGGTATCTATTATAAATAACGTAAAACATTAATTAAATATGAAAAAGAAACTTGGAAGTCGAGGTTATTTTGGCTCGTTAAAGCATTCTAACTTGAAAGATAAAACATTAACTATGCTAATAAGAGGAAGTTGTTCATTATAAACTCTAAGAATCTTTCAACAAATTATTTTTAAATTTTCATGCAAAATAGATGTTGTTCGGAACAAGTTTTCATCTCTTTCTTAAAGTATATAATTGAATTGTAGTATTATTTTTTGATATATGAACTTCAAATTAGAACTGCTCATAGAAAATTCTTATAGGAGTACCTATTCACTTATATTCCTACATATAAGTCCGAGACCTAAAACTTTTTAACAATCGCCAGCTATTAAGATATCACTGCACCGGTAGCTTGTAAACCAAAACAGCTTTTTGCGGTGTTGCCATAACAATTACCTAATTAATTCACCAAAATTATTTAATAGCTCTGGGTAAATATTCACAATGGGCACTAAAAGAAATGGATTCATTTTAAAGTCGTCGTAGGTCAAAAGGTCAAGCAAAATGTTCATGAAAATGTGAATGAACTAAGAGGTGACTCTTGCGCAGCGTGCGAAAGAGATCACTCGCGCGATAAGAACCAAGGCCAGAATATACCTATATTTATATTTATTATAGCCACGCCTGGATTATGTGTTTATATGTAAATTATGTGTTTTTGCACTGTCTTGTTGTTTTTTTGGTACATTTTAATGGCGGTCTCGCCATCAATTCCACGTGTTGATGTTAATGTAACCGAAAACACAGAGAAGATTAACCATGGACAAGATTATTAAGCATGTTGTTTTATGAAATATTTTGTGCATAATATTTTTCAGAGAGACGCCACTACCAAAATTTTCTTTTACAATTTCTAGGTGTTCTAGCAAATTAATTTAACAAGTAAACAGTAGATCAGATACAAATCTACTTTTTTTTTAAGAGTAATAATCATCCAATGATTTCTCCCGCCTTGGGCGAGGCGAAAGGGAGTGTCAGACTCTTACTGCCTAAAAACCATCCCGTTCCTACTCCTGCTTTTCGAGCCGGAGCCCCGGTAAAACCGCTAAGTAGTCTGCAGCTTGGATGTAAACAGTTGATATAGTACCTACTACCTACTAAGGCATGTATATCTCAACTATATTCTAGAAATTATTGTGGCACACTTACAAAATCATAAAAGGCAATAACAACATCGAGTTGTAACGGCAATATGAGTAATAAGGAGTATTGACCCTCATCTCTTAAGGAGTGAGAGGACTGACTAGTCCTCACATTCTCTCCTTTCCTAGTAGTTAGTCTAACTAGATATAGAAAGTGTTACTTCTATATTATTATGGAGACTATTATGTATTGTAGACTCTGTTTTTAAGTAAAACTTATGTCAATTAATAGACTTAATGAACCGTTTGAATCAAACTAATGGAACCCAAATGACCGGTAACAACTTCATCAACTTGTTTGGTATTGCAGGTTTCAATGAATGGTGTTGTCAACCATCTGACCATCTGGTGATCCATCTTCTCGTTTGCCCTTAATCCCATACGAATCTTCAGTTACAGTACAGCTGATTTCTATCCTTACTCCTATTCACGAGTAACCCTTGTGAAAGTGTGAGTTTACTCATAATTATAACAGATATCGCGAAAAAACCAAACAAGTATATAATTATATTCTCAATTACCTAATAGCTAACACTTAAAAAATTAAGATTCGCGTAAATTATTCAAAAATAGCAAAAAGAAATTTAAATGTTGCTAACTGACGTAAAACAAACATGGCGCCTTTCCTATCAATTTGAAAAAAGAACAACAACCATAGTGAAGAAAGCGGAAAGGTTTACGCGAGTGGGTGTCGAACGTGAGGTTATTGCGATCTACGTACGTGACAGCATGCGCTTGCGCACGAATTGTTACCACTCCCAGGAGAGTACTGCTATTTAGGTAAACAGGTCATTGTTTGTTTACATATACGTCACGCCTTTTTATTCTCGAAGGGTTAGGCAGAAGTGTACTAGGTTAAATATAACAACCATGTTTCTAGTTGTGTCATAATTATACCTAAGTAAAGCACGAATCCATTGCTGAATACAAATTCAAAGTATTCAACTAACATAAAAGTTGTTTAAACATTTTAGTGATATTTTTATTGCTTGGCTCGGGATTCAAACTCAAGCGAGACCCCTATCTCAGCAGTCGGATTTAAATATGATCATGATCATATAACCAAATATAAAAAATACAATTGTTTGTTTACAATATAAATTATATTAAAGCTCATTATGTAAACAAGGTTTTACATTAATGTTACAAAATTTTACTTTCATTTCTTAACTGCCCTTTCACACGTGCGCCGTAATCGTAAATCTTTGGACACGTGTTTGTTTGTTTATTTGACATTATATACATGTTATTATGTTTCTGAGAAATCTGGAACTAGGTTAGATCTATAAATCTAACAGATATAACTATAACTATTACGGTAGGTACTGTAAATAATACAAGTCTAGATCTAGTCTTATTTAAAATTGTTGTCTATTTATACAAATCCAATTTTGAATGACCTTTATTGTGGGGAGAAAATCGTCCAATGTCTTCTCCCGCCTTAGGTGAGGCGAGAGGGAGGGTCAGTCACTAAAAATCCACCCCTACTCTTACTCTTCGAGCCGGAGTCCCGGTAAACCCACTGGGTATTCCGCAGCTCCGGGTCGGGCATCAGCCCTACTGGTAACCATCTGTGGTGATCTGATGACTCTTTAAGGCGCACGCAGAAAACGACGTGCCGCATGCACGGGTTCATTCTTAATGACCTGTGGATATACTTTACATTATAAACGCTTACGTTCTTTTGAAATTACAACACACGTCATGAATTTTCTATCTAGACACCTAATACTATAAGAATTCTTGCATATCAGAACATCAACACACATCACTGCATCCTAAGAAACTTTCTTTTGCGTGTATATTAGAAAGACAGGTTTTACTAGAAACCAAACACGTAGGTACAAGGTACATGAATGTGTGAAAAGCCACTTAAAACGAACAGCTACGTAAAGAGAATTACAAACGCTTCTTGGAATGTTGACTTACAGTGTAACAAATGAAAACTTACGAAATACGTTTTAGTTTAGTTTGCACTCCATGTGGTATGCCACATGAATGCAAATGTGGACGAAAATGTTACTGTATGAGATTTAGGAACTGTTAAGATTTTTATAGTTATAGTAAGTTATTGCAATCTCAATGTTTGCTAGCTTCGTAACAGACGCGGCATCGGTAAAGACTGTCACAATTTAAAAACGTTGCACCGTAAAAACAAAGCCCTCATAGAAGTTTGCTTTATATTTAGAGTAATCGAAACGCATTCGGCGCCTTGATTGGTTTGTTTATTCGAGCTGACCAATCAGGGCCCTGAACGCACTCTCGTTTCGATTACTTTAAACGTAAAGCAAACTCATACTAAGGGTATATGTTCAAGATATAAGCTGTTATACAAATTTTCAATTACAAACGAATACGTGATGCAATAATGAGAATTTGGTAGTCCCAAACTAGGTTTGGAACAAAAATTTTACGCACTTAACTGTGAATAAAAAACATCAAATAGCAATTATAAAGTTACGCATGGACATACTTATGTTGAGTACCGTATCATATGATCATTAAGACCGTCCACAGTATCTGTCAGCCGGTTCGATGACCAGATCAGACGTGACTACTCCGAGCACCGACGTCTAAGCAACAATTACCCGTAATCATGATTTATCTTAATCATACGTTACCATCCCATCATTCGAAACGTTCTGGAGCAAAACTTTATTTGAAAATCTCGGCACGCAAGGCATACATTAACTGTATACTCGGTTTATAAAATAACATATACTGGATGTTTTAAAGAAAAATACGGTTTTAAGTTTTCAATGCTCTATCTTGCAATTAGCCAACCAAACTAACCTACTAATAAAGGGCTGAGTGTATTTAGTTTAAGAGAAGATGATCTTTAAGCTAAGACTTAGGACATCGTTGAAGACATTAATTGGTTACCGCGGACCTATTCTAAAATGACAGTTTTTGAATAATATAATTCATACCTATTCAAGTGGTGTGCTATAAGAGAGGCCTATGTCCAGCAGTGGACTAGAATAGGCTGCTGATGATGATGATGATACCTATTTCATATTTTCATATAAAAATCCTTACGGAATCCAGATTGTGATCCTTTAGTTCATGATATTATACGATCTTTATAAATTTCTTGTTATACTTACTCTATTAAAGGAATAGACAAGTTGTATAGTTTCGCCGTTAGACGACTAGTGTCGCTTTCGTGTTGCCCAATCAACAATCTCCGCTATTATAATGTTGGTTATGGGAAATGGAGTGTTCGTGATCTTTCCTACTTGTCTAACAATATTAATTAGCAGTGATTCATAGGCTCATTGTATACAAATTGTAATAGATATTATAACAGGCTCGTTTAGGAAACGTTGTTCTAACTTTATAGGCCATCGTATTGTTCACGATCTGTCAACGGCTATACTAGGTTTGTCTTTCTCGAGAATAGTAAGTTGATGGAGAGGTTTACAAAGTTACAATATTAGCTTAAACTGGAGTTCAGGATCATTTCATTTATTAAACAGCACGGACGCTACTTCTTCCTCTCTCCAATTTCTATTTTCTTTTCTCTTCTTTGTCTTGTCCTTACCCAATATTAGGAAGGGTCAGTTCTGATAATCAGACGGCTAACCGATAACAACCGATCTGTTCTGAATTTTTGCTTTCAGTATTTGGGCTTTTTCTTAGTTCACCACGGTAAAGTCGAGTGTCCTCATCCTCATTTCCAACATTTTAATTCTTACAGTTTCCTAAATTTGCTTATTTATGAGTTAGGCAAATATTTCAGTAAGTATTTACATAATAGCGTGTCTAACGAACTATTGATAGCAATCGGTCGGTTAAATGAAAGCATGAAAGCTAGCGTTGAAGCGTAGATCCTTATCTTCTTCCGTCTGCGTGAGTTTTATATGAAAGAAATTGTATATCATGTTATTCTCTATTAAGCAAATAGTATTTGACAGGTAATGTTTGATAGGTTACTTCTATGGTGATTTATACCCACCAAAGAGCGCTGTCACGCTGTCGATTAACTTCAAAATAAAGATAGCAGTTACAATTCAAGTGATTTAGTTAGAAGTTTTCAATAAATATGTTCTTGTTTAATATGAAGACCTATTTCACTTAAAAACAAAATAACATTAAGGGCACATGGCACATTCTCTATCAGTTATACCAAACACTTAATAATTCTGCAAAACCGCTTAACGCTTGATTAAAATTAATTAGATCATAAACAAAATACTTATGTTCTCCCCTTGCAATATCAAGCACAACCTGTTGACACAAATCTTACAAATCTAATACCTATTCAAATGGAGATTAACGTGAGAATGTTCGAGAAACACGCGCCGGAGTTATGATACAGGGTATCCGCACAATAACTTCACTGAATGACATAATTTATGCAAATCGGCAACAGTTATACTCCACTCAATTATGTATGAATGATACGCGCGTGCTTAGTAATGCACGACCGGTTTTATACGTCCCTTTGTAGATAGTCCAGTAGTGTCGTGGACGGATAAAGAAGCTTATACTATAATATTCAAACATCTTTGATGGACATTATAAGTACAGTTCTTTGAAACTCTTAGGGTCTTTTTCCCACTTCCATACAAATACCTGATAAACGTATGTGGCAAATTCCGTTCTATATTCAAATCTATCTGGTAGGTACGTGGCTGCTATCCAGAGTTCTGCACCCTTAGTATGAGTTTGCTTTTAACGAGGCGTTCGGCGCTCTGATTGGCCAGCTCGAATAAAGCAACCAATCAAATTGTGAAACAGGCCCTTAAAGTTTTTGGAGAGGTTCTACCTTGTTATTGACTGAATTTATGTATTTATTTGAGTTTTCTTTTGTTTCAGGGTAATTATCATTCAGTACCGTGCATACATTGGGTTTATACTGTAAGTAAATAGGTTATCCATATTTGTTTGATCCTCAACTTCAGTCATCGAATATGTAAAATGTTTTTATTAAATTACTGCACTTCAAATTCTATGAACGTGCACATACTAAATTGTCAACTGGCACCAGTATAAAAACACTGAACTAACTACACGAATGTTTATTGAAACATAAATCAAACACTACAAAAAATAACTCACGAACCGTTAAAATATATTCAGTGTTAAACCTCGCATTCACTTTACTAATAGCTCACAAAAAAGGCCGTCAAATCTACGAACAATTTCAATGTAAACTATTGGCACCTGTTAAATGGGTGCTGACTGCAAATTATGCCAAAAAAACCATTATTAATTGACCTCTTGTTTGATACGGCGAAAAAAGCAAACGAGGTCTATTTATACTGGTATAGTATACTTCAATTTGCTATTTTAAAATTGCAATATGTGCGGAAATAAGCTAGGAAATGTACTCAAATAGTGTTGTTTTGTATCGAAAGGGGCACGAACGTGTTTGTTGGTTTGCACGACAATTTCCTCAAGAATTTGATATTGCTCGTTTACTGTCAAGGTTTGTAACCTTGTAAACTTTAATTGCCGTTATTTAATTAATTTTAGTACCTATTGTAAATAGTTAATGGGGTCGAAAATTGGTTAGCAATATTTATTTTTACTTTGGTTACATAATTTTTATTCGTTGATAAACGATGCTGGTTTCTTTCAGGTTTGTAAAAATGTATTTATGTACATCCTTTATATCTTTAACTTGTTTGAGAAAAATAAGTGACGATAGCAAAACAATTTCATTAAACTTTAAGAAATGAAACTGGCTTATACTTAAAGAAGCTTGTTACCTATAAATTTTTATTCATAAGAACATTCAGTATACTAGTACAATTACTACATAATATATACAAAATAAAAGGACACCTAAAATGATTGATTATTTAGAAAGTATCAACAAAATTCTCCGCATCGACGTCAATTGGAAAAGTACCCAGAAGACTGGCAGCATATACTTATGTATTAAAGTTCTTAATTAATTAAATAAACAACTACATAAAGTTTAAAACAAGTTCCTTTTCCAAGTAGCCTAAGCATTACGACTCCTTTAACAAGTCTGGCTAGATTATAAATTACAGTACGTTGCACGGATCGTATAGCGATAATATATTAATGATAGAAAAGCTTTCCAGTATGGTGTTTGAATGGTTTCCTTTGACCATAACTTGAGCCCGCACTGTATAAGGCATCGCATTGCGCATGCCACCCGAACAATGACGCCAAGCGTTTCCGATACCATTCCAATTGAAAATCTATTGAGTCAGTCGAGAAGGTATGTAGATATACAGAGTTAGGTTTACATGTATTGGAATTGAAAATGTGATTTTTGCGTTTTTAATGTCAGTATTATCGGTGAAATTTCAACTCATTATCATCATTATGTTTTCTTAGCCGTAAGATAACACAAAAACGGATAAGCTACTCTTATTGTACCATGTAAGTACTTCTCTCTACAATCACTACAAAAAATATTCAATCTAATATAATGTATCTCACTTAATGTAGACATCAGCCTCACTGAAATCTGGAGGTCTTATAATTAAGCATCTAGTTTTATAGGTATGAAAATATTTCAGAATGTCCTAATGATCCAACTAGTCTACCTATTATGTCACCAACACTCCAAACTCTAAGATCAATCATAAACACAAAAGAGATTCACCCAGAAAGAAATTAGCCAAAAGAAACAAATTACAGTTACATTCAATTACTGGCAAGTTCGTTTACACAATGGATTGTCTATTACTTTTTACTGAGATAGCACTGGAGTGACATAATAATTTGGTTACGGACTGATAGTCCGCTTGGAACTATGTAGTTACGTAAAATTTGTGGATGGAAGAATTCAACAATTGAGTTCAACATTCTATATGAATATCACACATTTTTGTGTAGTTGCAATCACTACATACGAATGTAGTTCCTTGTATTTTTTTGTGGGGGGAAATCATCCAATAACTTCTCCCGCCTTGGGTGAGGCGAGAGGGAGTGTCAGACTCTTACTGACTAAAAACCACCTGCTCCTGCTTTGAGATGGAGCCCCGGTAACCTGTTATGTTGTTCGCAGTTGTGCCACTGATTACATGAGTTACAAGAAAGTTAACTTTATTTTCGAGATCACATCTGCCACGAAGTTATCAGACTGATAAGCACATACATGTAAGGTATATTAAGAACTTTCTAGACAACTAACGAAAACTGTATAGGTAAAAGTATAGGTACTTATATATATCGTTGCCTGACATGATTTTGACATGTTATTATTTATTTTGTCAGCTGTGGATGGTACCGTGACCTGATGTTGAAACAGTAAACTTCGATGTTTATTTATCTTTCACTTATTATGAAATTATTGTGATGTTTGAACTGTAATGTCTTAACTGTCTGTCAAGACTGTCAAGTCAGTCAGGTTTTAATATTTGCAGGACTACTTTTTTTAAAGGATGAAAATCATCCAATGTCTTTTCTCGCCTTGGGCGAGGCGAGAGGGAATGTCTCTTACTGACTAAAAACCACCCCGTTCCTACTCCTGCTCTTTGAGCCGGAGCCACGGTAAACCCGCTAGGTAATCCGCAGCTCTGAGTCGGGCATCAGCCCTACTGGGCCCGATCTGTGATTAGACTACTTGGAGTTTAAACCTCCCCGCTGCCATCTGGTGAGTGCAAAAATCTCCAATAACTAGATTCATCCATCAGAATAAGTTTAAAGTCTAACAGCGTAATGATACATTTGACACTGTGTTGTATCACGTTTACATTCAGTATTTTTATAAGGTACAATAAAAGACCTTGATACAAAAAGTGTAGTGGCTACTTATGATACGTGACCACAATGTATACCATGCAACCACGGAGTAGTTAGAGAATGGAGTAATAATCTGAATATGGTAATGTTATGACGCGTGAATATTATACATTTAAATAATGTACTGCCTATATTCTATTATTGCAGTATGAATATATAAGTCGTCGTATAAAACTAGTACTAAACAGGAAAATGTATATAAGATTTTATTCAAATTCATATCTTAATTGCTTTCCAATGTAGGCTTTAGATTCGAGTTACTAAGAGACTAGCTTCTGCCAATGGATTAGCATAAATTGTCTGGAATAGAAGTCTATGTGTTATTCCAGACTATAATTTATCTCTATATAAAAAAACTTTATTCAGATCTGTTCAGTAGATTTTTGTGACACAAACAAACATTTATGTTCTTATCTACAAACATATTTTATAATATTAGTAGTATATTAGAAGAGGTTATTTAGCACTCCGTTCATAGATTTCTCCGTGTACTTGGAGGAAGCGAAGCGTTGAAGAACAAAGTTATTTATACGAGTTAAGTCAGAAGTTTCCTCTTTCCCTTTCCGAGGTTACAGCACAGGATTACCTAATAGGCGATAACCGTAATTATAATTTTATACCTGACTCATAGGTAGTTGCCTTATGAATTCTAAGTAATCGAATATAACAAATGCAAGAATTTAATGTGTTTATTCCTCTCTTCTTTTGCCTACTTTATCCAAAGTTTCACACCAAGCAGTATAATAATAATAAGTTTTTTTCGATCTTCACAATCAGACGTCATTCGATCACAGACTCCTTGCTCTTTTATACCATTCTTCTTTCTCGAAATATAGCAATGTTTTCATAATCATAAATGACGACACCCAATTTTATATAAACACAAATCCATATACGTTTTTAGACTATCCATAAAAACAAAATTAAATATAAGATGAATATTATCCAAAAAATATCCATATAAATAAAATAAAAGATGAAACATTATCCGTATAATGGTAGAAATCGCTAATTCTAACTCTTGACCTTTTCTCGACAAGATGATTTAACAAGCTAACCAGTTTTACCTGACATCACGCACATCGTACATTTTAAAGTGAATTAATGTAAAATCTTGCTTTGAGCAAAATCATCAATCACCTTTCTTCTAACGTCAATTACATAATGTGTAAATAAATCCATAATACCTATAACGTGAGTAATGAGACATTAACGACCCAACCATACGAAGATAAAAATTGGGTACTTAATCTAATAATGTTTAGTTGAGAAAAAATTTGGTTGGTAGCAGATATCGAAAGTCTAACTTTAGAAAGTAAATAGAGAAACAGTAAGTAATACAATACTCGTAAAAATAATTTATATCCACTCGAACTAAGGAAGTAAGTACCTAAATTTAGTAGTGCACTCCAGTGCAATCCAATGCAAAATCAATCAGCATTAATCACAGTTGCGTTCAATTTAGTAATAGGTTCAATTTCGCTACTAAATGCAATAATAATACATTAGTATAGATTACAAATTGCTAATTGATATTGCATACTAAGCGGAAGATATTTTTGCTTCATAAACAAATAAATAAAAAACACGAAAAATTAAAAAGGAAACGAAGTTAAAAAATGGATAATGACGTCACAATTTTGTAAACAAACAAAAGTCTGACGAAAAACAAATGCTCACAGAGAATAGTCATTGAGAACATAATAAAAAAAAAATGTCAAACAGACTCATCTCAAAGGCTCGATTACATTAAATATTCACATTCCCAGCCACAGTATGTCACAGTGCATAATAAAGTCATTTTATTGCATTCGTTCATTAAATAATACACAACTTGTTTTAATAACGACTGTTTTTTAATATGAAATTAAATAAAACTTGCTTTTCATATTTGTATCCGAATCCTGTTTTGTTATTTCCACTTTTGCTTTTATTTGCCTTCTTTTTGTGACCACATACGATTTTTTATCGTCCTTATATTACACAGTTTTATGTATCTTCTTTACTTGTAATATTTTCGTATCTTACATAACATTTAGCACGATTTCTGTTAAATCTCATCCAATCTCATTACACATTCTTATGACGACTTCTCAATGTTGGCTAAGCAATTGTTTAAAATTTTCCACACACAAACCATTATACCAGTTTATTCAGCTTTAAACCCTTACCTGTTAATCGTAAATCTGTTACACATGACACGTAAAGACAGCGTCCATTAAAATTTATGAAACAAGATTTCGATTGGCGATAGATTGACGTGTCGAAAGCTGATCTATATTCTTAACCTTAAGTAGATATAATGTCCATAAATACACCAATTACCAGCCTATACCGACATTACCCGCGTAGAATTGTGTAACTTCTTGTATCTATTTATGGTCACACGCAATTTACTGTGTTTCTATAATAACTTAACTATCGTTGGCAAACCTCCCTAATGGGAAAATGTTTCAATTTTGTTGTTACTTTGCACTCCTTGGTACTTTATAAAGTGGAAATGCATAATTTAGTTTAGAATAGGCCAACGTAATAGTTTGGAGATGGTGATGAAGAATAAATGGGAGCAGATTTGAAAGAAAAAGATTCGAAGACTGTTTCACCCTGGGGAACACGTGTACCTAGCGTTTAGGGAGAGTATTAAACAATTGACAGTCAAATTAATTTGAAGTTTGATTTATTAACCACTAGGTACTTATTTCAATGCCATCACGATTAACAATTTCTTAACCGTAATTTATAACAACAAAAGAATTAACGCAACAACTGAACACTGTCTCTCATCAAGATTAATGGTTAGCTTTCATTAAACTAATTAAAAATATGTATCGATAAGCTAAATCGATCTAGTTTTGTAAACATAGTAATCGATTTACGAGGCACTAAATCGAAGTCTGCGTGATCTCATCAGGTATGAGCCGTGGCCTTGACTAGGTTGAACGATGGAAGGTCATGCGCACGACTTGTAGTACTTTAAGTACTTATTACTGTTAAGTAAAGTTTACAGTACACTAGTTGTTCATTATTAAGTGCCATGCTAATCGGAATTGCTACAACTAAACATTGCGTCTGGTATTTCAAGTAAAGCCAAATTTTTCTAACCAAAAAAGGATGGAAAAAGATTTTTACCCGAAGGCAACCATTCGACATTTGTTCCTTCGTGGTGTGCTTATGCCTTATTGGATGGTAACCGACTCGCCATATTTTTTATAGAACGCATAACATTACCCACTGATAAAAATTGGATGTTATATTTTAATCTGCAATAAATAAAAGGCCCGATGTAACTTGTAACTTAAGTTGTCGTTCAAGTAAATTTTCTTGTAGTTCATGAGCACCTTCCTTATTTGAAGTGAATTGTTTTTCTTCTTAATGTATTCTATTGTTTTGTTAGCCATGAACTCTTACTTTTTCTGTGATATCTGTCTTGTTCGTTACTTCGTTAGCTACAATTCATTTGAAAGAATCTCAAAAGGTTTCATATTCTGAATGAATTTTCTACTAACTGTCCTATTTTTGAGAATCAGAATAAATTGATGGATCTTCTGAGTATTACATTAAGGTTTAATTTCATGAGAGTAGTGTTTCATTCATGGCTGCCAATATGAACTCAAACACAACAAATATTCACTTTGTTCTCGCATTTGTGTACCCCATTCTCTTTAGCAAACAGACAAACAGACGTTAGCACGCACAACTCGACGGTCTCAGAATCTTGCGTGCGTTCGTGAATTGCGAAATGTAACAAAACCATAGCAGTACCTATTATTTGCTACAATTATCTCTCCACCAACATTTGCTAAGTGGATAGCGAATATGGGAACAAAGGTACCGAAGCTGGTAGAATTTGTGACACTTTACACAATATACGTTTCCAAATAGTTTGTTATTTTGGATTTGTTACGTTTAATAGGCTTGACTTTTTTTTCAAGCTTTACCTTTTCATAGTTCTCGAGACTATTTGTACTAATTTAGTTCAAGCTCAACTGGATGGCTTTATCTCAACTCACTACATGTTATGCTGTTTCTAGACTATTACTCACTTTGGATCGCGCCATCGTTTTCATACGGCAAGCATTTCAAGCAAGTTTCCTAAATAATTATCAAATGAATATAATTCGGGCTATTTCCCTAGCTTCTTTAATTATATCAACTTCATTATCTACAGAATAATTCGTTTCTATTTCTAAGCAAGTGTATTAATTTGATGGTTAACGGATGCGATTCGCATCTAATAGCTCGTGCGATGAACCATTTACGTAATACTGAACGCACATACAACGCTTGAAATACAGCGTAACTTCGTTTCGTAATGAAACGAAAAATCAACATTTACTAGTACAAAGTAACTAGTTCAAATATTCAAAGAATTAACATATTTCACATATTTAACGTCGCTGTTCTTCCTCAAAGAAGGTTTTATTTTTGCTAAGAAATCAACGCTTTGCGACTAACCGTTCAGCCAGCTTTATTATTCCGCGCGAGCTTCAAAGGGTTATCAGACCACCACAGATGGGGCCCAGTAGGGCTGATTCCCGACCCAGAGCTGCGGACTACCTAGCGGGTATACCAGGGATTTTGCTACCAAGGAGCAGGAGTAAGAACATGATTATGTACTTGACTTAGCAGTAAAATTGACTGCATTCAATTATCTGTTTCATGTAAAACGTAAACCTTTTTTGTAAGCATTTAAATCTACCAGCCTAGATTACTCCTACTAAGCACGAAAGCATTCGTGCTTGCTATCAAAACGGCAATTATAGCAATAAGACAAAACAACTCTTATTAAGACATCTGTACATAGGTACTTAATATTTTAAATTGCTTGTTTGACCTACATCTTCTTATTTCAATACATCGTCTTTGCAGGTGGTCAATTCGGCACGCACCGACCGCTGGTTTAGACATCAGTGGTTTCTTAATTATGAAACGTACATATTTGTTGATTGTGGTACAGAGAGAACATGTCGTATGCGTAACTTACCTACTATATTTACCAGAACTTATGTAGTTGGAAATATTAGAATCATTTTATTTAGCTTTGTCTGTTTTTACAATTCGCATTTGTAATAAAATGCTAAAAAATATTACAAAAAATGTATCCAGTTGCAGCGATTTTCAGCAATAGTCTTGATCGCAATATTTATGATGCCTCCTTTCTAAAAACCTGCATAAACTGTAACATACAATTATATTAATGTTCGTTACATTTTATAAACCAAAAGCCTCCATATCATCCATTAATAATCACGTCAATCAATAACCAAAACAACATTTGATTCAACTACTTCATACAAGGCGTGGTCAAGTTATAGCATTCCAATGTCTTTCAAACCTTTAGTTTCCCCTTGCACTTATGAATTGATAACTAACGACCTTCTTGATATGATGGCATGAAGTCGGCCTCGGAACATATTGAATAGTAATGCGCTTGAACAAGTGTCCATTGCTATATACGACACGTCAATTAAAACAGCTTTCTAGGTTTTGCATTGGTAATTTTATTCTTTACAATTTGCATATTCAAAGTAACGAGTGTTTATTTATGTAGATTTACAGAAGCTGATTGCATCGTGATTGAATGTTGCTCAATATTTTATTTGCACTCATCTTAATTTTATTTGCTAACTGAATATTGCGCAACATTTTCAGACGCGTAAAGTTGCGTAAAAACAATTTTATTGCACAATCTTTTTTTTAACACAGGAATATAAGCAATATTATTATTTGCACATTGACTTAATTTTTCCTTGAAATACGGAAGTGTGGTTTGCATAAAATTTTCTCAGTTGCTGAGTGCAATGGAGTTGCGTAAGCGATTTGTTTGTAAACACTGAGCGTCCGTCAAATACAATTGACCTAGTTCAATAGAACCTGATGCCGGTTACAATTGACAAGAACAAGCAATTATGTTTCTTATGCCGATGGAGTAAGACATCAATAGTTTCTACTTTTTTTTTTTTTTTTTTTTTTTTTGAGGGAGGAAAATCATCCAATGACTTTTCCCGCCTTGGGCGAGGCGAGAAGGAGTGTCAGACTCTTACTGACTAAAAACCACCCCGTTCCTACTCCTGCTTTTGAGCCGGAGCCCCGGTAAACCCGCTAGGTAGTCCGCAGCTCCGGATCAGGCATCAGCCCTACTGGGCCCCATCTGTGGTGGTCTGATGGCTCTTTGAGGCGCGCGCGGAACGCTACGCGCCGTACGCACGGGTCTGGTTCTGTTCGGGCGGTGAGCTACCCTTGCTCGCCGTCCGCAGGCCCGCACTTACGGTGGCCGGAGATCGTCTCGCGATCCCCGACGCCCGGAGTGTCTCTCGCGACGGCTGGGGCGTGAGGAGGTTTGTTCTCTCACGCGCCCCGCCTCCTCCTTAGCTAGCATGACTGCTTCGCAGAAGGAGGAGACGGCATCCCAGTCCCTCTCGCTCCGCACCATGGCCTGAACCAGTGCTGGGCGCGAGAGGTCGCCGTCGCCGACCACATCCCTGAGGACTTGGCGGTGCTCAGCCCACGCAGGGCACACCGCCACCGTATGTTCTACCGTGTCCTCCGGGCGGTCCTCACAGTGATGACACCCGGGCGTTTCCTCCCGCCCAATAAGGAACAGGAACCTACCGAAACTCCCATGTCCGGTAAGCACCTGCGTCAGGCGGTAGGTGAGGACGCCGTGGCGCCTCTCTAGCCACTCCTCAAAGAGGGGACTTACCGCTGCGATGACAGCGAGCCCAGCCCTCGGTTGCGACAGTCGTTGCTGCCATTCCGCCATGAGATCGCGCCGGAGCTCGTCCCGCCACGCACTGATCTGGCGCGGCAGTGGGGTTTCGCCCCGGCGACACGCGTCGGCGCGCAAACTAAACACGCGCGCGAGCACCTTCGCCTCCAAATCCCACGGCGGTAATCCGGCAAGGAGGTTCGCTGCCTCCCCGGAGATCGTGCGATATCCACGGATCACCCGGATGGCCATGACCCTCTGAGACGTGAGCAGCGCCCGAGCTGGCCGCCGCATCAGGTTCGGCGCCCACACAGGGGCGCCGTAGAGGGCCATGGACCGCACGATCCCCGCGTACAACCTCCGGCAGGAGGCATTTGGCCCCCGAGGTTTGGCAGGAGCCGCTTAAGCGCAGCCCCCGTCCGTTCCAACTTAGGAGCCAAACGTCGAAAGTGTTCCACGAAGTTCCATCGACTGTCGAGGACGAGACCTAGATACTTCATCGTCGTCTCGACGCCGATGGAAACTCCTCCCGCCGTTATTTGGAACCCACCCGGAGGTGGCGCGTTCCCGCGGCCATGAAAGCACATGGCCTCGGACTTGTGGAGCGCCACCTCGAGTCCCAATTGCCGGATCCTATCAACAACTGTCGCAACCGCTCTCGCCATTAAGTTGGCCGCCGCCTGGTGCGACCTCCCGTGCGCTAACACTAGCGTATCGTCGGCGTAACAAATTACGCCAACGCCGTTCGGGAGGTCGGTGCGCAGCACCCAGTCGTAACCGATATCCCACAGGAGCGGTCCCAAAACCGAACCCTGTGGAACACCGCGCGACATCTCTCGCCGTTTCCATTCGCCCTGGTGACCGGGGTATATGACATACCTGTCTGTCAGGTAGGCCTCGATTATATGACGGAGGTAGGTAGGAACCCGGTGATACCGGAGTGCCTCCAGTATGCAGCTCCAGGGTAGGGAGTTGAAGGCGTTGGCGATGTCCAGAGACACCGCTACAACGACCTTACCCCTGGACACTGCAGTCCCCGTCGTGAGGTCCCTTACGCGCATGATGGCGTCCACCGTGGAGCGCCCTCTGCGGAAGCCGAACTGGCCATCCGCGAGGTCCGGCCCAAATCCGGACAAGTGCGCGACGAGGCGGTTCGAAATTATCCTTTCGAAGACTTTTCCCACCTCGTCGAGCAGCACAATGGGCCGGTATGCGGATGGAGAGTCCGCAGGGCGCCCCGGCTTCTTCACGAGGACCAGTTTTCCCGTCTTCCACTGAAGTGGGAACTGGCCCCTCTCCAAGCATGCGCTGTAGAGACCTATTAATCGAGGCCCGAGAGCCTCCGAGGCCAGGACCCACGCCTTGCCATGTAGGCCATCGGGTCCTGGGGCGGTGTTCTTGGCGCCCATTCGGCGCACCGCCGCTCTCAGTTCTGCCTCGGTCACCTCCGGAACGATGTCGTCGTCGTCGTCGCTGTGGCCCACATTGGGCACCGCAGGGGGCGGAGTCATGGATGGAGGGGTGAAACCCCTCCGTAGTCGGGGAAACAAGGTGCCGACTACTTCCTCTACGACCTCTGGCCGGAGACTCTGAGTCAGTGGGGGAGCCCACGTGCGGAGCTTATCACGCACCATCCGATAGGGGCGCCCCCATGGATCTCTGTTCAGAGTCTCCAGCATCTCCCGGCGGGCTTCCTCCTTAGCCCGCCAAATCTCCGCTTTGAGGGCGGCCTTCGCCACCTTGTACCCCTCGTATAACTCCGCCTCTCTTACCTCCGCGTCTGAAGCGCGGATACGGAGCCTGCGGTGCCTCGTGTACCGGCGGCGCGCAGCTACGCACGCATTGCGCAGAGCAGCCAGCTCTTGCGACCACCAGTACACCTGGCGCTTGCGCTGACCTGGCCGGACCCGGGGCATCGCCACGTCACATATTCTGGACATGGCGTCCTGGAGCCATCTTGCCTCTTCGTCGATGTCAGCAGGCCTGTCCGGTGGTATCACCCAGGCCTGCACGATTGCGGCTTCCAGGAAAAGCTCCCGGTCCAACTGTCTTAGCGCCCAACGCGGGCCACATGGGGCCTGTCTGACTGGCGGGTCCGCGGACTCGGCGGAGACGTTGAACCGGATATACCGGTGATCAGAAAACGTCTCCACCTCCTCCATAACGCGCCAGTCAACAACACGCGGTGACAGAGCAGGGCTGGCGAACGAGATATCCACCACCGACTCACCCTGCATCCGCACACACGTGGGGACAGAACCCCGGTTCAGGACGACTAGGCCTGTCTCCAGAGCCCAGTCTTCCACCATCCTACCCCGAACATCGGTGAACCGGGAACCCCAAGCCAAGTTTTTGGCATTGAAGTCCCCGAGGACAAGTACAGGGAGGGAACGGAACCCGACGACGACGGCGACCAACTCCCTAAGGGAGTTGTGGAACTCGGCGAGAGTTCGGTTCGGAGAGAAATACACGCCCACCACAGCGATCTCTCCGAACCGTGCTGCGACACAACCCCGGCCTCTCCGAGCGCTCTCGAGAGTCGGGGTACCGGCGGCGGCCGACGAGATGATGGTCACCGAGCCGTCCAAGTCCGCCACCCAGTGCTCCCTGGGAGGGACGAAATACGGCTCGGAGACTACGGCGACATTGATCGACCACTGCGCCATGCTCTGGAGCAGGAGATCCTGAGCAGCGGCGCAGTGGTTAATGTTCGCCTGGAGGAGGCGGAATGGATGCATTAATGGCAATCCATTACAACCTCCTCCCTGGCGGCATTACAGCCGGCGCTGACCGCGGCGGCGGTGGCAGTGGCGACTGCTACGGTGGCGGCGGTGGAAACGACGGGGGCGGCGGAGGGCCTGCCCTTGCCCCTGGGTTTGGTAGGCGGGGAACAGGCCTTGCTCCCGACCCGGTGATTGGCCGGCTTGCCAGCCGCCGCACATGCATCGCAGTGCAGCGGGGCGGTGATAGTTTTTACTAGGCTGCAATATAGTTGAAGGTTTGGTGGTCAAAGTATCTTCGGAGAAAGTAACACAAATTGGGCCGAAAGAATTGTATAAGTTTATGAATGCATTTTTAAGCAACAAGTGTGGTGACTAATGGTCATATGATTGATGATCAAAGTTCAAAACAATGAGAATATTTTATAATTAATACGATATTAATGACTCGTAAAATTCGATACGTTTTTTATGAATTAAGTTAGTGATCTGATAATACTTGTATGCAGAATTCTTTTATTATAATCAATATTGTTTGATTTGTTTACTAACTAATTAATTCACGACTGTTAATAAATTTCTCCATACATGTACCTAACCTTAAAATACCGTGAATAAAGATAGTAAATTTCGTGAGAGTCAAAAGAAATGATGTGTAACTAAACTTTTGTATGTAAAGATTACAATAACCCACTTTCTAAAACCGACATTTGCGAATTCCAAAACAGTGTCTCACATTGTGGTATTTACCTGTATATAGAAACTATGTACAGAGCTATATTTGGAAGTACATACATGCCTACAATAGGTAACTTAGGCCCATAGTTTAGCAAAATTGAAGAAGATTAGAGGCGTGTGAAGTTTACCTATTTGTTCCTGGCCTTTCTCAATAAATAATATCAGTAGGTACCTTTACTACAGAGATATGCTATGCTACTTTGCTGTGGAAGCGTTTGGCTTCCACCGATTACATTCATTGGTTGTCACACTTAGCTTAGCACTGGTGGCAACGGACTCAGCTAAACTATGGATGTGTGCTATGGATGCCTTCTCTACTATCGATACATCGCATACTCAAGCTGCGCATCTTCCTCACACAGCTACTTTGCGGCGGCGCATCTTCATAACACATCTTACTCGCACAGCTACCTAGCTTAGTATTAGCGGAAACGGTCACATAGTTTCACAGCACATCTCTAGTTGAAAGGATCCCTTAGAGTTACTAATTTCTGCCCTCCAAATACTAAAAAAACTAATAAGACATACTAGGTAACACTCGTTAGTTGGTTTATGGATTAGGTTTAGACCATTAGGTACCCTTCACAACTGTCATATTCGAATCATATAGATATGACATATCTAGAGCTACGATTACGCAGTATTAAATGATTTATAACCAATACAGGTTTAAAATTAAATACAATTTACGACTAAAGCATACTTAGTACGTAACTTTAACTGTCAGTTATCCACATGTTAACTGAAGGTTTGGCTACGTGTAGTAACACCGGTTACTGTAACACGATCATGATTTACGAGCTCATGTCTTAAAGTTAGTTTTACGACTACTGTTTAAACTTTAACTACTGGGTTAGTTTTGAACCCTGTTTTATGTATTTTGTTTCTTTTTTGTGTTTGTTTTTAAGTGCATGCATTCTGTGGTGGTCTTGAGATTTATTTTAGAACTAATAAATGTCTTAAACTAATGATATATGGTTTAAAAATATTGTGAAACTGACAGATGTTGTTTTAGATTTAGATACTATTTAGTAATACCCTTTTCTATCGTCTTAAAATGTGGTCTATTTAAGATAGTAATTAATCAAACTAGTCCAGCTGAAACGGTGAAATTCCCCTTCTCTTCTCCATGGTTAAAACGATCCTATATCATCCTCTTTTAGAGAAGGGTTTTTTTTGAGGGGGGAAAATAATCAAATAACTTATCCCGCCTTAGGTGAAACGAGATGAATCTTACTGACGGGTCTTACTGACTAAAAACCACAACGTTCCTTCTCCTGCTTTGAAACGTAGCCTCGGTAACCTGTAACGTTGTCTGCAATTCCGGATTTAGAGAGGGTACTAAATCAAATTTCATTACATAAACATCGGTAATGTTTTATATCACTACGAAATACAATAAGACACCGTAAACAGCATTGCATACTTGTATGGGACAATAGCTATTGCGTAACTGAAAACAATAGATGTACTATTGTTACCAACACCAAATATAAATTATCAGTGAAATTTTCTAATGTCTGCCCTTTCAGTTTTCCTCTTCCGGTCATATCTCAAGTTACTTGGAGTCGCCACTGTTTTTTGAGGGGTTAAAATCATCCAATCGCTTCTCCCGCTTTGGGCAAGGCGAGAAGGAGTGTCAGACTCTTACTGACTAAAAACTATCCTGTTCCTACTCCTGCTTTTTAAACGAGAGCCCTGGTAACCCACTAAGTAGTCAACAGCTTGGAGTCGCCACTATGTAGATATTTTTTGTCCATTCTCCACGTTACAAATCTTCTATTCTTTCTTATAGTTCCTCAAACAACCCACCTTTTCTTTAATCGTCCTCTTCTTTTCCATCCATCCACATTTTAATACAGCACCCACCCGCCTCTAATACAACATCTTAACTAAAAGCTTACAAGTTATTACCGAACAATTAACATCCACGCCATACCGTTGTGGAAACCCACACTATAGGTACTATACACCATCAATTTACAAGACCATAAACCTTTGTAAGCAACGCATAATAAGTTGGCAACAGAAAATTTTCTTAATAACAAGTGGTATGCCATATAACAGGAAGCCACGGTTGGTAATACAGCACGCTAGACAATAGAGAAAGAAACAGAAAAACTAGTTTACATAAATATAAAATATGAGAATATTTAAGGAATCAGATAATCTGGTCATACTTCTCATAAAATGTTGTTCTGCTCTTGTAATTAGTAGGTATCAACTGTATTTATTTAACACTCTTATTTTAATCACAATACTGCAACTAAAATAAGTTGAAAAATACATCGCATCACATCGAAATTATTAAGTGTAAATTAGCCTAAAATGTCGACCGAGCTGACGTAACTTATCATTGAAGTATGAAATTCAATGTTGACGTAAGTTGTCAGTGAAAAAAGAAATTGAATTCAACTATCTTCTTCTTTAAACAACTTTCATAAACATTTCTAAACAGCTTCAAAGCAAAACAGATCCATCAACGCCTAATCATTTTTACGTATTTTATCCAAAAAATCAACACATTCACATCTATGTCAGTTACCCAGATATTTTCAAACGCAAATAAATTCTAGACTAATTTTAAGGCCAGTGAACCTTCTCTATATCTTGTTAATGTGATGTCAGCCACAATTTCCTAGCAAATTGAATGGTGACGTGAAACAGCCGTCGCGTGACGACTCCGTAACGATGATGACAACAAAATACAACACACCAATACTCATTGAGTAAAGAAATTTATGTAGAAATTGTTTCCCTGTTTGTAAAACTACTAAATGATGTGACGAAATGGAGTGCTTCCCATAAACTGAATTTAGGAAAGAACTCTTTAGGGTTTACCATTTCTTTTGTAAATAAGAATGAAACAAATCTATAAGTCTCAATACTAACTCAACTAAAAACGTGACATTCATAATTCAAGAAAATCGTGCTTGAAAAACGAATAGTAACAAAATACAAACATATTTTGTTTGTACCCTTGATATTTAACCCTGAGAAATTGTTAACACTATCGTGCGACATACAGATATAATCGGCATTCCTAATGCTGATCATGAAAGTTATGAAATATACATACATACAAAACCTACATGACATACAGTCCAATCAAATAATGAGCACATTCTCACTAATGCCGATATATTGTCAAACTTTACAACACCTAATTGTGTGGCAGAAAAAGGCAATACAACGCAACAATACACTAGCCAAAAAATAAGGCATTGTTTATACTAGGTCCTATTCACAAGAATATCTTAGAAGTGCCAATATCAATTGATACGAGTATCTTGATATATTATGTTAAACTATGTTTGCTTCGGGATTTAAGAGATTTATGTCGAAGGTGAAATAAAAAGAGATGGTAAAATTGGTCATAAATAAAGTTATTTCTCGATAAAAGTTTCCATTGATATTTTGTGTTTCAACACTACTCCTATTTGTTCTATACTCAATTAATCATATCAAATAAATATAAAAAAAGCTTTAAGTTATCAAAAACACCGTTACTTTTTCACCGTTCTGTTTTCTTACTCCTGGCAATTTTCCACTGTGTGTCGGCAATTTTCGACTGTGTCGTGGTCAGATTCTAAACCATAATATCTACTCCACTATTACAGGTTAATGTTTTCTTAAACACAAACACTATAAGGTCGATTTTGGTCTAGATTAGGGTGAATATTACAAGTATTACTTTCATTTGGTACCATTTAGTTTCACTTAAGCTATAACGTCCGAATACTCAAACGCTACTCATTTTTAAGACGCTCTCAAAACTAGTTCTGTCCTTATCAATACTTTATAAAATGACAGAGATAGCACGATATTTAAGTCCAACTTAAAATTTAGTAGCATTTCAGTATTCGGGCGTAAGATACTCAAATAACATATGACACTGCAACTATCCACGTACAAAGCATATATTATGCATGTGAAGCAAGCCGATGGCATCACAAACGCATATGACCTTGCCTCCATATTTATAATTACGCGTAACAATGTCCCACGAGGTTTCTTTACTATGGCGATAGAATCACTGATCATTGATAAAACTTACAACCATTATAAACTATAATATAACACCTTGCTAGTGTTTTAGATTGTTATCAATGTTTATTTATGACAAGTAATATAATAAATGTCTGAACTGTGATGTCATAATTCAAGCGTTGTTTATTGTTAATGAATTTGTTTTTAAGATTAATTTAAATATTTACTACTACTTACTCACGTGGAGTGTTCAAGAAAAGATTTACTAGTTTCAAGTCATACTAGGATGTACAACATATCACATAAACAGCGTTAAATAGAATTAAATTAATAACATTCTACTGTTATAGCAACTGTAGCAAACATACATTGCTTACTAATTGGCAAATTACATAACTTCAACTCAATCCTATCTCTCTTTAATATGAAATCAATCTTGAAGTCATGTGTAAAGGTGGCTCGAGATACCGACCTTACCGGTCTTCAATTTAACGAGGTTATTCATGTAACACCATAACATTTAAGACCAAAGGTCATATACTCACATCCAACGGTATTTTCTACAAGATTCCGTTATTATTTTCTCGTAATATCTGTGTTATTATTATATGTTTACGATTGCTGAGCAAAGGATGTGATTCCCAGGTCAAACAATTTATACTATATTTTAAAATAGTGTTTTCCTCATTGAAATTCTCAATAATGAAGTCAATTGGGCCACAACAACAATATTTCATAATTAACTAGCTGAGCCAGCAAACTTCGACCTTCTGACTTTTAAAACCTTTCTGAGCTTTAAAACCTTCCCTCGACTACGAGTAATTTAAGACCAAAAATAGCCAAATCGGTCGAATCGTTTTCGAGTTTTAGCCAGACTAACGAACAGCAATTAATTATTATTATACAGATTATAATACGGGACTTGCTTTCGTAGCTATTCGATTGCCCTCAACTAGTTACCAGACACAACTGGGGCTCATAATCATGAGAAACAGGAAAACAGTAAAATGTTATCCTTCTAGGGAAATATAAAGCCTGGTACTGTTCCGTTATTCTTTTCCCTGCAATATACTTATATATTTATTATTACATATTTATATTACAGATATATCTCTCACGAGCCATCTCATTTCCGTATGTCTCTTGTTTTTGTGTGAATTCAATAAAGTCGACGATACAGATGATCACACGCCGTGGGAACTGGGAACGATCATCGACTTTTATGTGTTTGCAATAACGCTTTAGTTAACAATGCCCTAGAATATGTGTTGATTGTTTTATGTTTAATACGATTATCTGTATGTTTGTTTTTTATATTATTGTGTTTGCTACGTGACCAATATTTTAGTAGTTTGTATTTGGTATGTGTTTCAAACTAAACACTAAACTAACTAATTTAGGTTTTAAATTGCAATCATCTCAGTTTGAAATCTACAGCATCATAATATTTTTCTCAACAATTTTTTAGGAAAATATTCCCAATATTGAGTTCTTCTGAATACCTAAAATATTTCACTTTACAGCCAAAATGTTACTTTTAAATACCGATATAAATTATAATATCTTTAACACACCTTAAAATATATTTAATGTAATTCCATTCTCTTGATCATAAAACATATATTAAATAATATACATATATTCATAGAGCATCTAATAAGTTCAAATTTCATTTGTTAGTGCCGCCCACCCACGTGAAGATGATGGCGCATTCATAAGACATAGAAGGCTGCAGGTCAGGACCACACAGTGAGATCAGTGTACTCACACATATTGCAAACTACATACCAACAGCACATCAAATTATACTAAGTTGTCACATTTCTGTAATCGAATTTTGACTTTATAAGAAAAGTTTTAAGTGCGGGAGAGCCATGCTTCGGCACGAATGGGCCGGCTCAACCGGAGTACATGGCCTCACAGAAAACCGGCGTGAAACAACGCTTGCGTTGCGTATCTTTGTGTGAGTGAGGTTACCGGAGGCCCAATTCTCCCCTTTCCCAATCTTCTCAACCCCTGATTCCCCAACAAACCTTGACTTCCTAACCCCTAAAAGGCCGGCAAAGAAATTGTAACGCCTCTGGTGTTTCGAGTGTCCATGGACGACGGTGATTGCTTACCATCCGGTGATCCGTCAGCTCGATTACCGGTCTGATCCATAAAAAATAAAAGTTTTAAGTTGAAACTATGTTAACAAATATGATAGATTGGAACAACTTGACCAGCTGTTGTCGAACATAACAATTGATAATTATAACATTCATTATTATGTTATGTCTCATTATTTTCTATGTACCAATTATTATCATGATTGATTACGAGAAGTATTTTAACGACATTAGATCGCGTGTTACAAACTTGTTGACTTTCAAGGTGATAGAATATTAAAGTTGTCGAAACTTTTTATAGGATTATGTGTTATGTTATGTTAAATATCTTGTTTTTTATACAGTTTCACTGTGTTATACGTCGTTTATGCATAGTTAAACTGGTGATAAAATTAATATTAAAATACAAACGAGAAGCCCTTTTTGGAAAAGTTCCAATATTATAATCTGTTACCTTATTAATTATTATCTCTAATGTGAAAGTTGCTTGTAACTAAGGTAAAATCTGCTTATGTAAATTAGAAAGGTTCATTAGGTAGATGATAGCGTTTTACCATAGTACCTAGCTTAAGCTTTGTATATATATTTAGCTATAGAAATAGGGCACTAAATATATAAGTCATAGTTTTAATTATAACTATAATAGAACACATTTTTGAGGGTGGAAAGTCATCCAATTACTTCTCCCGCTTTGGGCGAGACGAGAGTTAGACTCTTACTGACTAAAATCCACCCATTTCTACTCCTGCTTTTTGAGCCAGAGCCCCGGTAAACCTGCTAGGTAGTCCGCAGCTCCGTATAATATAACCCTACGTATCTATTTATTACCTTAAATACCAATTTCATGTATAAAATAGACACTATATACATTTTAAATGTGTGTTAACAGTATGTAGTAGTATAAGCTATGAATAAATATGTATACATACAGGTATTTTATGCAAATTGCAAAGGATTCCAATCTAAAGATAGTGGTTTCGTAATTATCTGATGTAAAGTCGGTTGATGTGTAGCCATAAATACTGATTACGTAAAACTGGCCTATACAACTGGCCTCCATTTTGATAATAAAACACTCATAATATTATATTTTATGAGAGTTTAACTACAAAATATTCTTTAGGAAGAAATCTTTAGACAGTGCTAAAATAAATGGCAAATTAATCAAGTTGTTACATGTTAGGATATTTTATGTTTGTGGCTATAAATTAAGAATTTAGACACAAGATCTTTACATAATATAACATTTTTTTTATTAATTTCTCAATGTATTTCACCTACAAATATGTTTAAAGTTCTTCTTACCAATTTTATAAGCTACACACGCTACACATGAATAAGAGTCCCAGTATGACTTGAAACTAATAGAGCATTTCTCAAATAGCTTAGCGATGCTTTCATTAACCTAAAGTTCAATAACCAACCAGTATTATAACCACCGCACAAAATAATTCTCATAAACGAGTAATCTCGTTCACAATCTATAAATAGACATGAGACCAATTAACGCGGTTTAAACCTAACTATTTTTCCATACCGAGTTCAAGTACAGACGCCAGCAGGTTAACCTACTCCTTTCTGTCACATTACTTTATTCGATTTTCAACTATTTTTGTTATGATATAAAGTCAAAAATATATTTAACAGAAAGGAGTAGCTTCACCTGCGATTGTCTGTACCTACATAGGTAATTATCGAGTTGTAAGACGCCGCACCTACATGTTTAACCTACTTACAAGATGTACCTTTAAGGGCATGGGCCTTTGAACAAGGTTACAGTACACACTAATTACATAGATTAAGTACACTACTTAATCGCTTCACTGATTCGTCAAACGATATCCGTTAGAAAAATTTAGGTTTGTTTTTCAAGTTATGGGAATTCCTTTTACAGTAACTTTGAAACTTACGTTTTGCAACAATCTAGGTTAACTAGCTTATCGCAAAAACGGCATAATTTTCATAAACCTCACTAAACTAATGTTATCTGACTGCCCCTTTGTGGCATCGAAACAAATTCAGTGGTATTATTTTTTTCTTAAAAGATCACGTAATTTTTCGACACATACTTAGGTACCTATCTAATTAAGAGGACACACTACGGTACCTTATTATCGATATCCTTTACTAACACGTACCTAAATCATATTTTTAGCTTGTAACCCTTAGATCAACTAGCAATCTAAACCTTTCCTCCCCATGTATCTAACCATTTGCAAAATACATTCCCGGTTTTATATCTACTAGCCACCCATAGCGTCATACTCGTAGAGCAATAAGACATTCTCGCCTACAAGTTCTCACATTATCATCACGTATTGTATGTGTGTCGTACGTCGGAATGTGTGGGAGTGGCAACTGGAACGTTTGACTCCACGTCCCCAGCGGCCACTAAACGCGCTAACTGATGTATCACGAACCATACATCACTCGTGATCGGCACGCGAATATTTTGTACACTGGAACTGTTTAAGAAGCGAGAAATGAGTTATTTTGGACTGATTGCTTGATATAAATATACATTTGAAATCAATCTTTTAAGTGTAAAAAGTTTGTATAACTGTGGCGTGCAAACTTCTGGCTCATTCTTCTTCACAGTATCCTATTCTTCTGAATGAGGAACAGGTGTCACTTCTAACATTTTTTAGCTTATTAAGTAGTATGTAATGACTTTGGCTAAGTTTTAAAAACAACCAAATACCTAAATAATTTTGGTCGTTTACATACTGTAGTACATTTGCTTATAACCTACAACTGTTGAGCCATGTCTGCTAAATTGCAGAAGAATCAATGTTCTATTTTCTTTGATACTTTTGAAAACCTCATTTTATGATTTAAGTTCTCAAAAAAAACGTCATCAAAACACACGATTCTCACGATACAAGTAGCCCAATAATAATCTTCGTGTAGAAACAAACCTAAATTACGTACAAACCGTCACGCTTGCAGGCAAATACCGATGTTTTTAAATGTCAATATGATTGCAAACATTCAAGATTCCACCTTGTAACCGAACCTTATGACTTACGAAACCTGTTTGATGTGCACTAAGAATAACAAATATAGGTACTGCATGCATATAAACGACACTAGTACTGGGTACATTAATACATTCTTAGAGGATATGAGTCAATTTGATGATGGCATTCAATCTCTAGAGGCTATGATTTGTTTATTAGTTCCCTATCGGATGTAATAGAATCTTGAGTTGAAAAAGGAAACAGTCGACTTCTTTTATCTTTTATCTAGCTAAAGAGAATATATTTTTAAGCGTATGATTGGCATTGGATAGGCCGGCGACGCTCTTGTAACGCGTCTGGTGTTTCAGGTGTCCATGAGCGACGGCGATTGCTTACTATCCAAGTGATCCGTGTGCGCGTTTACAGATTTATAGCAGAAAAAAAAAATTAATAACATGTAACAAATACTTTTCCCAACTAAATTATTGTATTTAAATAATATCTGCAGATGTTCAACAGCAGCGTCTTGTTATAAAATTATTACATTATAAAATGTATAAAACATGACTTAAGATACTTTGTTATTTATATTTAACATCACATCTTTCCACCACAATGTTCACGCTTTCAAAACATGCTGTGAATGCCTTAGAACAAGAATGTCCAATGTAATACTTACTAAAAAGGTAACATAATAATATTGTCAAGTATTGAGTAATGGGTTATAAACACTCTTGATTTCAATTATTCTACTGAAGAAAGATGAACTAATACATTGGTTTGTTATGAAGCTTACGTAGCACTTAATATTAATGGTAATAAATGCTATAATGCACTATTGATAGATATCAACTGCCGGGAAACGTTGACCAACTTTAACTGCTATTCTTAGAAATTAAATTGATTGAACCTAGTATTAGTCCATGTCTTATTAAAAGCACTAAAACCCTCATTAATGCAGTTAAATACAGAATATGTACTAACTGTTGGTAGTTAGTGGTTTGTGCGGTCAGCGTAGTAACCATTAGGTTATCTGTGTGTGTGTGTGTGTGTAGGCACACGACCGCCCATTTCACGCTGTTTAAAGACGATAAACGACGTGTGCGCAGCTTTTCTATTTCATGTTAAATGCAAGGGTGCATGCACTGTTACGTTAAATTGTGGTTTATTAATTAATTGTTATGCTGGTCCGGTTT
This sequence comes from Spodoptera frugiperda, assembly GCF_023101765.2. Lineage (NCBI taxonomy): Eukaryota > Metazoa > Arthropoda > Insecta > Lepidoptera > Noctuidae > Spodoptera > Spodoptera frugiperda. The sequence continues at coordinate 6,515,765 of NC_064217.1, read as the reverse complement.
GATTTTCTATTAAGTGGTTCCGGTATTGATTTAATAAATTTTTTTTTGAGTTCAGACTGTCGTTATTGGTGATCTGACTGTAAATATTAATCGCTTAAGATAGAATTGACCAAATACCTATATTATTGGGGATAATAAATCATTTTATTTTTAAGCTTTAATACTTAACAAATATCTACTTTATGCATATAATATTCAACAACAGAACACACCTATTATCTGTAGTCAACATTCAAAATGCTAATAGACAAAATGACAATGACATTTGTCAAAACATTTATTGGACAAAAAAGTCTTGCGCATGATTCACTGTTTTGACGAACTCGTACAGAATTTCGCATATCAATCAACACTACAGTATCCTTAGTACGATTTTTTTGTTCATTGAACGAGATCGACACGAGACCTCGTTCGGCGATATAATTGGTCAGCTCCAATGAATCAACCAATCAGAGCGCCATACGCCCGTCAATTTAAAACAAACTCGTACTAAGCCCTCTGATGGCAAGACAGCTACATAAATATTTGCAAACAATGTTCTTGTTATATTTTTAGTTCTTTTTAAACACTGTGTATACAAAATATCGAACTTTGTTTAAAATATGAGAGATTCGGAAGTGGATTTGTATTAAAACTAGGGCATTTGATTTGGCTGTGCATCGAAAATAGATTTAAACCGGATTTTTTTATGAATGTAAATGTTAACATCAGGATGTTGATCTGTCATTTTATTTGACATGTTTATTAGGAGCACATGTTAGTGTATTTAGTTACCGTTTTGATATTAATATAGCGATGGGATTTAAGTTTTTTTTTTCATACAGTGCTAATGACAATGGTGTTTTTAGGTAAGAAAATCATCCAATGACTTCTCCCGCCTTGGGCGAGACGAGAAGGAGTGTCAGACTCTTACCACCCCGTTCCTACTCCTGCTTTTCGAGACGGAGCCCCGGTAAACCCGCTAGGTAATCCGTAGCTCTGGAGTGACAGTGGTTTAAGTTATAAATTCTAGACTTACACACGTCAACATCTGAATGCTAAGCTGAATAGAATACAATTACCAAATTGTGTCAATCTTACCATCTTATTTTTTAAAGGTTTAAATAACACAATTAGAATGGAATGTCTATAACATTTACATAAACCCTATAATAAGACCATTGATCTCAAAATGTATATTTTAGATTCAGTCATAAAAAATCTTAAAAGTTAAACTGTGGTACTTCAAAGCGAATACTTTAAGCTTTTTATTACTGCTACTAAGTCCAATCTTTGATGTTTTTCAAAACTGTTTACTACTTGTTTAAAAATGATTAACTCTTCGCGCGTGTTCTTTTAATCACTCATAAAGAGTTCACCTGGCAGGGAATAATGTGTTAAACTCCAGTTGCTTATAAAATGTAATGTTTGTTTAAATATTCTCTAAACTTTGCTACAACTAGGTAACATTGCTGCAACAACATTGTTTTTATCATCACCATCAGTCCCCACCATTGCTGTACATTACAACAAACATACAATTTTTCCAAACCCCGATTCCCCTACAACCCTTAAATTTCTAACCCCCAAAAGCCGGCAACGCACTTGTAACGCCTCTAATGTTTCGGGTGTCCATGGGCGGCAGCGATTGCTTACCATCAGGAGATCCGCCAGCTCGTTTACCGGCTTATATCATAAAAAACTAAGCTTTTATCTTTGTGAACACAGTTGAAAAGAACGACGGAGGATAACAGGACATCAACACATTTAATAAACAAATATTTAAACAAAATACTTATAAATACTTTGATATAATATAGAAATGCACATCGTTTATCTAACGGATTACTTTTAAAACAGACCCCGTATTCATATATAAAATATTTTGGCATGTAATTAAGGTTAAGTAAACAGCTTCAAACATTTCATATTTTCGAAATTTATTTGCTTAATATTCGTTTAATCGTTTTCAATCAAGTCCAATCGTGTGTGTTTTTCATTTAGTGGTAATTACACTGTAGTAGTAGGTATAGTCGTTATAATAAGTGAGAGCATTTATTTGAAGTAGATTTCTCATTTATTTCACCTTTTTTAAAACGCTATCCCACACTAGGATTTTCTCTTTGCGTTTACAAACATACAAGTTTACACCACACCCAGACCCGAAACAAAAATTAGTGAAACAAGTGAAGATATAAATCACATAAATACTAAGTCGTATAGTTTGTCAACATTGAATTAAGAAAGTAACTGAGCATTATGTTTGGACATCTCAAGTTATACTTACTTATCTAGTCTATTTAAGATAGATTAACTATTAAAACATAAGACATACAAACTAATGACTAAGTAAGCATAACTATTAAGCATCGAGCTTTCAGGTAAAATGAAATCGAAACACAATCATTAGTTTTAATCACACCATTCATGAAAAGGCCAGTCATTCATCGTTAGATACGAATTACCCATTCAATAAATCCCCAACAAACCTATTAGTCCCAATTACATTATAAATATTTATTACTAAGTAAACAATATCCATTGAACAATAATGATATTACTTACTACATGGTCCATTTCCTCCGCTTCCTAACCCCGCCCACATCTGTAGGACGATTACCTCTCGGAGGTCATTGCCCCAACTCTCTATCGAGAAAAGACGGATACCGGCATTTTGTTACAGCCCATTCACACGTTAACTGTCCGGATTTTCATTGACGTTGATTGAATTATACCCGGAAAAAATAAACTATTATGAAGGAATCGGTATATTATTTTTATTTTAACACGATTTAGTAAAACGATTGCTTTTTGCTTAATAAATGAATTAGAAGTGTACATTTACACATTTTAATTTTATATTTACGTTTACAGAATTGTCACCATTTATCTTATTGGCTTTGATTGAATGCGTTCAAAGCCAAACCCAATTTACATAATTACATAATATATTTTAAAAATGCTAATATTGTTACATTTGTATAAACCAACCCGAAGTTTCATATTCAGTAATCGCTAAATTAGAAACAATTTTTTCGCTCCTGATAAAATATAATAACGCAAGAGTTGCTTCGGAGAGCCACTCCAACAAAAAAAAATCTGTTTGTACCTTTCATTCAGATTTACTCTTTCGCAATATAGCATTACAGTGATAACATTCTCATAAGAAAATAAAATATGTGCACATAAAAAATCCAAAGTTCTGAAAGTAACAATGTTTTATACTTTTAATGGTTAACATGTAACATTAAATATATTAAAATATTTTTCCTTATCCCCATCATCATATAGCAAAATAACAAAAACGTCGAGCAGTGTGAAGAGGCTTTCACAGTTCGAATCGTGACAGCGAATATTTTGCTTGTTACTTTTTATGAGTCGAATTGATTTTGACGGTTCAGAGAGTGTCTTCAAAAAATGCGAACTCATTTTGTAGTTATTGTTGTTGAAATAACTTGTAATATTATATATTGTATTAATCATATAACTATACTGCCTCGTTGGTCGCAAGTGTGACTGCCGAACAAGGGGTCTCGGGTTCGATTCCGGGTCCGAAAAAGTACTACTGGCTTTTTTTTCGGTTGTTCGAACTTGTCAGTAGTACCACGGTGTCTGGAATTGTGCCCTGTATATGGAAATAGGCTCACTTCCTATAACATGGGAATTATAACAAAAATGTTGGAAAGTGGGTGTACCTACATCGTACAGTGGTATTGCATGCCGTAATGTGCACCTCTGCCTACTCCAGCGGTAATAAAAGACGTGACTATATAAGTTATAACACGGAAACGGCTAAAGCTAAAGCTAACTCTGTGATTCAATCACTTATATTAGTCCTTACCATGCCTTATTTTGTGATTTTGTTTTACTTTAAGATTTGTCTTTAAGTTTTACTTTAAAATTTGGAAAATTTTAACATTTTATTTTGTGATTCAAGAACTTCGCACCATGTACTATTTAATTTTTAGGCTCTTACTTTGTATTCTATATATTGCTGTATAATTCGACTTAGTTTATCTTTAATATCTATCAATTTCGCTGTAATTTAGATTCACTCAATAGTCCTACCTAATAATGTACTCAAGATGCCTCAACTCAAGTCCCCAAGATACAGGATTATCCTAGTTTGGGGGCTACCGATACACTTGATGACAACACCAAAATTAAACAAATTATTATGATATAGTATAAGACCATGATGATTGTGAAGTTCATTAATAAATTTATTCTTATTCTTATTCGTAAATATGTTCTCCATTGACTGAGTAACCGCAAGCAATCATTTTATTCACGATTTTGACTTCATTCTTCCGTTGTTATTAATTGGATTTTCTATTCATTTCGACATTTTCAGTGAAGCTTGGAATAGTGCCCAATATTTTGCAATAGGCTCGTTCATATTATAATGCAACAGTGTTCTTAATTTAATTTTGGAACAGAACAACGGATATTGTTGAAAGAATTCAATTTCTCGACTTCACATGTGACGACATCCTGTGTAAATAGATCAAAACATTGATCTGAAGTGTTTAATAGTATGGAGATAATGTTAACGATACGAAAGAGTATTTGATTTTAGGTCGTAAAGTTATAAGACAATTTTAGCAACAGCTAAACAGAAGAGAAGACTTGTTATTTGTTATGTAGATTTTCGTAGTGTAGATTCACTTCTTGAATTGGTTGGAAAAGAGAGGAATACACCCGAAACACCAGAGGCGTTATAAATGCGTTATCGGCCTTTTGGGCGTTTGGAATTCAAGGGTTGTTGGGGAGTCGGGGATTGGGAAGATTGGAAAGGATGGTAATTATTATGTTATCATCCGAAATCTCCGTATAAACCACCGTATCAAAAAGTATAGTATAGTAACTATACAGTACATATAATACACAAGTACCCACAATCCAACTCCTAATTTCATATATAGACGTACGATATGCATTTCGGTAAGGCTTTCTAATGAACCGTGTGTCATCATTTCCATTTAAAGAGTTTGGAGAAAGCAAAGCATTACGTCACATTACAAATATAATACAGGTGTTGAATGACTCGATCAAGTTCTTTATACATACCATACTCAAGTAGATATGCTTATGTTTATAGTGTTACGTAATAGGAAGCCTATGTTTTTTGAAAATACGACTATTGATTATATGAGAATTTTGATAATAATCCAAGTTTTCAATGAGTTTTTAAATAGGAGAATGGTTTATTTATTGGATTAGCGGGAAATGATCGGATGCTAGTAGAGTATTGTCGTTCGACGTGGGTGCCTGACTGTGACGTGTTCTCCTTACTTTGTTCAGCTTTTTGTCTTCTGGCTTATAATAATTATAGTGTATCATTGTGCTATATCTGTAATTGAAAATATATCACAATTGAATTCTGGTTATGAGCGTTTAAGCGTGTTACTTACTATACAAAATAATGTGACTGCTGCTTGTATAATTTTCATTTTGTCGTAATATGTATTACGTCAGAACAATGTTCTTTTGTTAATCAGTTATTCAATCAAAAGTAGATCTATACTTTTCAGTAATAAATGGCATCTTTGACTGTCTTTGTCTTTATTAGATCACGGAAGCTATAACAAAACTATGTTTAATAACACAAAAAAAAAATCTGTCACATATTCCTCAGTTTCCTTAATCAATCAAACTTTATGAACGACAGAGCATTAAATACATAACGTGAATTATTACTTCACATGATTAAAATAGTTAAAAACTAATATCAACCTTAATAATTGCTAAATTAAAGTCTATTTTTCAATCACTACTAATATACAACATGCGTATGGATGAACGCGACACGAACGTCCGATGCGACAGAAAAGTCGCGGGTCCTTCACTTTCGACTTTCACCGATGCGTTGCGACTTGCGACCACTCCTATTGACCTGAACTAATGGACAAACAATAGACAGGTACCATGAACCTTCTATGCTTTATTCAATCACGTTCTTTGTTCAAAGCATGTTATTATCACGCCTCACTTTCCCTGTAGGTGTAGCAGAAGGGTACTATAGATGGGCACTTATCGTTAGTAATGAAAGGGTCTAATGACATTGGCAAAATTATTCCTAAGGCCATACTTTCCGCAACGTGTCATTTGACGAATGCTTGCAACCTACACATGACATATGCTTGCATCTTGCTTAGAAATAATACTAACTGTTCACGAAGCGGCAATTGTAGGCCGCCTTTGATGTTTTGTACGTTGCATGCATTTGGCAAATAACGTGTTGTAGACTGTAGACCTTAGTTCCAAACTAGTAATAGGAATTTCTCATTCTAGGACCTCTCGCAATCAAAAAATCATGCATTGTTACTACAACAATTCCTAAGCCTCATAGTGAAAAGAATTTCATCTCGAATGCTCAGTTATTTATTAAGAAACCCGTTCTGTTTGGCTGCATAGGCTCGTTTCTACTAAAGTAGCAACAGCCACACATAGACCTATACAAAACCAGTATAAGCTGACCATTGAATGCGCAGAGAGGTCTTACGAAGTCAGACCATGATAAACTGGTTTTGTATACTACAAAGAGTTACGATTATTTCATGCTTATGTTACGTAAATTAGATAGTGATTTGTTTTGGATTACAAACTAGCTCCAATTAACATACATTAGTCTACTTTTAGTATGTATGGCGATGCTAGAATTATTTAATGAAGAATCTTCGATAGGTCTTCTTTATTGTAAAAGCAGGTAAACGAGCAGACCGACGGTCACCAGATGGTAAGCAATCGCCGCACAACAACGAAACATAACGCAAGCGTTGTTTCACGTCGGTTTTCTGTGAGGCCGTAGTATCACTCTTTATTTTGCACTAAGATTCTTTTACATGTCTTTTATAAGTTTCTTATATAATTTAGACTCTCCTTATATTATTTTTTCGAGCAGATAATACACCTAATATACAACTAAAAATTATATTATCATATTTTCTCTGTCACTTTGCGTATACTTTAACCCACAAAATAGCATTCATTCCATTAAGTACTTTACCTAAGCCCCTACGTATTAAACTAACCGTACATTAAATACGAAGGTGAAGAAATTTCAACATTAGCTATTTGTCCACTATATTCACTATTTACTTACAATAGAATATCCAAACACGTAGCTCAGTAAGATGTACATATATAATTAAAAAGTAATTTAATACAACAACCGACAGACAATGATGAGATGATACTAATCTCAACACATGCTTATGAAAACAATGGATATTTCAAATTGTTTGTAATTGTTATAAATTTTACGATATACATCAAGTTTTTTTTCTATTTTAGTGCAGTTTATTGCTGCAACTGAGGATGTAATCATATTTGGACCAAGGCCCGTACTTAGCATTAAAATCATAATTTCAAATTCATTAGTAGGTAGATATTTGTGAAAACGACGCCTTTGGAATTTTTTGTGAAGGTTTTCGTTTCGTTTTGACGTTAATATTTTGGTATAGCAACGTGTTTATACTTACATATTATTTAAAGAATTTATTTCGATATCTGATATTACGTCACTAATGGTGGTTTTTGGATACCTATTTATTTACATACGTAACAGCTATCACATCAGACATAATACGGAAGAAACCTTAACGCTCGAAGAAAGATCAGATGATCGGATCTGACCGAATCGTAATGAAGTAAACAGCCTTTCAAAACGCACCCTAAAAATAATTGGAAAAAGACTTATAAAACAACACAACCATATTATACATATTATTTTAACACGCAATAAGTAGCAATTCAAAAAGTAAAGTAACAACTACATATTCTACATTTCCATACTTTCGCGGTAATTTCACTTTTACTTAGCGTATTTACATTTAATTCATGTAATAATTGGCCAGGGTAGTGTTAGTAGCAATTATATTAAAGTTTACACACATTCACGGTCAGTAAGCGTATGTTTATTCACACATTAGGTAATTGAATAATTGCACACGTTGTTCATCTTGGAGTACGCTAAAATGGCGCTTGCGTTTTGGATGAAACAAGATGGCTGCCTTATGTATATTATGCCTTGATTGATTTTATTGTTGGATTATATTTATCTATAATATAAAAATAAGTCGGGTTTTCCTTCCTGACGGACTGTTATAGCGTCAGCGTCTCCAGAACGCAGGAACCGATTTCGACGGTTTTGCATTCGTTGAAAAGATCTCGTGCTAAATGAGGTTTATAGCAAAAAAATAATCAGGAAAAAGTTCAAGAGAAACGCAGGAAAATAGGGACTACCATTGATGGCGAAACGGACTTCGCCGGGTTTGCTAGTATGTTATAAAAATGATTTATTAGTGACTAATGAGACTCAATGCCTTCAATCTGAATAAATATTTACTGAATACTCATATACCATAAAATTGCCTATTTATTACCCATCAATCTACATATCTAATCATACTAAGTACATATTATTAAACGAACATTAATTACGTACTCAATACTTATTTAAAGGTCTACCTGGTTACGTGTGAAGCTTGTTCATATTAGAAACCATTTACAATACAGCCACAGTCCACAGGATTCCCTTAGTGAAGTCAACGACAAATTACAAGAATTCCCTCGACCATTGAACAAGGTTGCCACTATTATTACGAGTACCGTATCATTACCTGTCAATTACGCGTTCCTATTATACCTTGAAGCGAAACCATTACAACAATTTCACTGAACTTAAGTGGTATCAATTGAAAACACGGTGGAATTTACAAGAATCAATAATACGGAATTAGCTATTGGTCAGTGATTTTGAATTGAAGGGAGATATTAACTTTTTGAAGAGGAATTGTAGGTAATTTGACAATCCAATTTTAAGAAACAACATTTATGCAGAACTAAATAATTATGATAGAAATCAAATTGTATTGAAATGTTGTTGTACTTTCAATGTCCAATCACACACACAGCACAGATTTTGTATGTATATAACATTTATTCCTTCTGACTAAAGGAAAAGGTAAAGTTCTGCAACATTCATATCAACACAACACATTCATTCATCACTAAAACATCAGCCTCAACAAAAAACAGGACGAAATCATCCACACGTATTTACAAAACAAAAAAACTAGTAAAAATAAACAGAAAGCAGCATTTTAAGTCCCCGTTCGTTACTCAACGCGTTTATTTGGATGCGCTCGGTCTCTTTCAAACTTTTTGTGTGTTTTGTGGCCGAAAGTGAAACTAAACAATCGCACTGTCATGTCAGTTACGCATACAACTGAAAACGCATTACGTTACGTGTTAGTTAGGTAAGTTGTTGCTTGTCTAGTTATCACTTTTGGTTTGTGATGGCTGATAGGCAGGTAGTGTTCGGGTGTGGTTGCTAGGTGACAGTTCTATGTTGTAGTATCTAAAGTTTAAAGAATAAACTGCCGAAAGGAAACAATTGATGGCAAAAACATTAAAACACGTTAACTGCATCATCGTCATCATATCAGTTACAGAACGTCTTCTCCCCCATGAATTCCAGACTTAAAGAGTTTACAAATAAATAAACTCTTTGGTAGAATTTTGTTTTATTTTAAAAAGGGGCCGAAAATTCTCTGTTTTGTTTTCATTATAGTGTATTATACTAAGGACTTATTCCACTATATCTAGATAATTTTGAATTAAGAACGCAATTTGTATGCGTTAACTGTCATATAATTTTATCGGGCACATATAGGATGGTGGTGAAACAGGCGCTTTGTAACGACCATAATAAATCGCAAATAAACGATGCTAATTACCGCTAGTCACATCGAAAATGGAAAAATCTAATCCATCAATTATTTTAACCAAAAGACTGCATAAGGCACAAACTGTCTATAGAGATTTTAAGATATACTGTATATAAAGTACTCGTAGCTTTTATTACATATATGATTTATTTTACTATGTGCATAACTTATGACATATTAATAACATAGACACAGACAAATGACAGTTAGACAGCCGCTATATGAACAAGCTCATGAAAATAAATTTGCAAGCTAACGACCGTGTGTAAGAAATTAATAACACCGGCAATACAGTCCTAAGTCATTTAGATTTATGCTTTACACTCGCTCTAGTATATTCAATACTTATTAGTTTATTAGTAGGCCTATACAATTTCCGGATAGACCAGTTTTATCTACACACATGTTAGATTTGGAAACTAGCTGTTACGGACTTTTGGATTACTGATGCATAAAAGAAGCCTAAGTTATACCTTAGTACATCAGCTACCCGCCAATAAAAACTCCTTCAAAATCGGTCCTGCCATTTCAGATATATTAGTCAGAACAAACAGACAGACAAAAATTGTAAAATAGGCCGGAGGAAAATTGCTTTTTATTTTATATCCAGATTCACTCACAATGGGACAAGATACAACTCAAAAATTTTAAGCATTTAACAACTATGCACTTTAGACGAAACTTTCTTGTTTAGAAATGCCGTAAAAGTTTCCGTAGCACTCGCCGAGGCAATAGCAAAACTCCTCTATGTTGTAACTACTGATAAAATCGTCCAGATAATTTTATTCTAAGAAAGATTAAACACGTTACTTGCTTAGCAAAATATTTCTCAATTTGCATTACTATAGACTTTGCAATTAGCAATATTACTTTACTTAAAGCAATGTAAATTATCAAGTTTTTTTTAGTTTTGACACATAGGTATAAGTATATGCTTGCTTAATATCTAGATACAAATTATACACTGATAAATAAAATTGTATCTATACTAATATTATAAAGCTAAAGAGTTTGTTTGTTTGTTTTTTTGTTTGAACGCGCTAATCTCCGGAATCTTTGCGTGATCCGAATTGAATAATTCTTTTTGTGTTGGATAATTGCATTTATCGAGAAAGGCTATAGGCTATAAAACATCACGCTATGACCAATAAGAGCCGAGCAGAGCGGGTAAAACCGCGCGGAAGTAGCTAGTAACAAATAACATAACAATAAGTATCTATTACCAACAATAACAAGTATCTATTACCAAGGACTAAGAAAGGTCTGGAGGTAGCATAACAATCGATCGGTTGTGAAACCGCGACACTTGGATAATACTTCGTATCATACACTAATGTGTGGGCGAAGGAATCACGCAGACTGAATATTAATCGCTGTCAAGGGTGCTTGTACGGGTAACCAGGTGTGGTGCAAGTTAGAAGACAAATGATTGAAGAGGAATTACTACCTAGTTTATGTAGAAGAACGTAGTTTTTTGTGTCTTTACTAACAGTTGAGAATACTTGATGTTTTGTAGATATAGTAAAATAAACATAATATTAGAAAATAATAACTGCGACGATGGCGAAGATTCATAAATGGTATTTCTAGATAGATTTTATCACAGTACGCACGTAATAATTATCAGGAAAAAGTAAGCAACACGTAGAATTTTATTTAAAAACAACTGACTTTAATTATTATGTTTATCGGCTTACTCAAGTAAATTTTTGACGAGAAACTGGACTAGTTTCAAGCGATACTAGAGGCTTATAATTATGAGCAGCATTCCGCGACATATGACGCGGACTAACGCGCTGCTACTAATAATTACGTGTGTCTTAAGCCGAAAAACAATAATTAATTTAGTGTGTTTCACGAAAGTTATAATATAAACAACTGAACATATGAACGTCCGTCGGTATTTCCGAACCGGCACCGTTATTGCTTAATTCCATTGGCGGCGCTGATCGCTTACCATCAAGCAACCCATCTGCTCGTTTGCCCCCTATTCCATAATAATAAAATAATAAACTAACTTTCTTCTAAAAACCGCTACAGTTCACCAAATGTACCAGGGGCTCATTAAGTGTTAGGCAACGGTACCGAGTCTATAACGAAACGGTCCGCAACGGTTGGGCGGCGCACATTACATATCGCACGGACGTGTAATAACTAATTAGCTGCACTTACCTATCATTTGCATCTTATACCAACTGCTAACGATTATGTCGAGTCATTTCATTTAAATATAAATTGAATCTAAAGTAGGTAGGACCAGCAAACGTTTATAATTTGTGGACCTTCATAAAATGCTGAATTTATAAAGTAATGGAGTCACTAAAAGGCTCACCTATTACATGGGACTTACAACATAAATTGTGAAAAGTAGGTTTAAAGTAGGTACATTGTACAGTAGCATTACGGGCCATAATGTGCACCTCTGCTTACCCCTTCGGGGATAAAAGGCATGATGATGTAGTAGTAGTGGAGTCACTAAAATTAAATCAGGTACATTGTGTTAAAAGTTAAACTAATATAGGTTAAAAGGTATTAAAAATATTCCGTTTTCATTGAATTTACTCAAAACCGGAATAGTATGCACGCTCATAAAATACAACGGCATTTCATTTAATAAAGTTAATATTGCATTTAATAAAACAATTATGTCAGCTCAATTCCTGATTATAATTAGTTGATTGACAATTTGACACGCTCAAATTAAGATAATCTACACTCAATCTTTCAAGAGATCGTAATCATGTTTGAAATCTGTCTTTAAAACAATACACTCAATTTTATTGATAACACACTGTGTTTAATATAGGTAACAAAGGCTTATTGTACCATTCAATCTAATCGTCTTCGGAGATGAAGATATCGTCTATAGATTAATTGAAATTGATTGGGATTATACCGGAGATCACACGTGTGTTGTACCTATTAATTTAGCTATTCAATATGATTAAATCAATAAACTTTCTGCCTCGTACAGCAAAACTGTGAAAAGAGCGTATTCCTTTTGACATTCAATCTTTCCAGAAAAGGCCGGCAATGCACCTGTGACTTTTCTGATGTTGCGGGTGTCCATGGGCGGTCTATCGTTTGTCCTATTCCATAAAAATATTTATAAAAAGGAGTATTCTTTGGTCCTGCTCTGAAGTCTCCTGTAAATAATAATTCTAAAAATTCTAATACTAATTCAACATTACTTTTAACCAATAACATTATTGTGTTCATCCGAAAAACAAAGCACATTAAACAACCGTCCACTAAAGTTATTTAAGCCATTACCAACTTTGACACTGAAACAGTTCTCAGCTGTAAGCAATTTGTCATGGATCGTAAGATTTTACGGCTCGACACACGTAACCATTACAGTCATATAGAGATTCCAATAACCGTCTAAATCCAGCCTCCCATTTCTGAGAACAAGTATAAATGGTACTCGTATCTTATTGCAAAACGAATAGCAGGACACGGGATGAATATCTCGCGACAGACTCGCAGGATATGCTAATTTTAGCACAGCATCCATTCCGAGATCTCACTTGAACCGCTTTATAGTCAGGAGCGATGCAAACCGGCTATGTCGGTTTGTAAAATATCATCGTCATCTCAGCTGCTGTATATAAATGCAAGTCTTTGATCTGCCCGTTGATAGCTGTTTCTAGTCTTATCTTAGATTTTGCTGAGTGCAGATTGCGTGATGATTGGACATTTTTTCTTGACTTTGCTACCTTTATGACTGTGTGTGTCGCAATTTTATAACTGTGATAATAGTTTATGATAAGTGTTTGTGACTTTGACACTAAAATAATTTCTTTTGCATGATTTCACGTTTTATATTCATTTTAGTTGTTGGACCTAAAACACCTCCTTGAGAACTCCGACTTTGTACATTTTTATCTATAGAAGGTTATCCAAAAGGAACATCTTTTAAAGGGACTGATTTTATTACTACAAAAGCGAATGCCACAATGCCGCCTACTTAAAACAAAAGCAAAGATTTCAAAGAAACAAATAAAGATCGGGGTTTATTACATCTTAGAAGTGAACTAGTAAAGTGCACACGCATTAACTTTATTAGACGCGACAGATTTAGAATGATAATAAATTAGTTGGTATGTCTTTCAGCGGTTTATTACTATTTAGTTCTTTAATTAGACCATTTAAAGTACCAAAAAGTTCTAAATTCACAAATGTGTTGGTTTTAATTAGTAAAACAGACTCGTCTTTAAAAAGACGCTAATTCTTCACCTACGGCGTTTAACCTTGATCTTGTGAATAAAACAAAAAGAATATTCACAATGTGTGAAACTCCCACGTTTTTGTTCGTCTGTATGTTGGATCATGTCACGTAATGATATAGGTACAACATCTTCCACTCCTCATGTAACTATTAGTCTCATGCCATCCGATTTACGATGTTTTGTTTTGTATTTAAGTGCCGATTTTAACTTTTCTTCCTATTGTAAAGACATTATAAGACGTAAGTTTAAAGACCACAAAAACTCCTTTCTATTTTAGGAATAGTTTACGATAACCGCCTATGAAATACACTTTAAGTATACCCTTGTCTAGAGTAAAACAGAAGACTATAAATTCTTAGACCACAAAGCAGGGCAATCAATCGACATCGTTGAAAAACGACGTATAAATGGCAACCACTTAGCAACAAATGTTGGCACCTCAGTCACAAGTGCCAATGTTTTTACCGGTCAGCTTTCATGCGGAACCGACGCGACTGTCGATCGAATAGAAAAGGACTTTCTTCTAATAATAGGGGCCTATTACGAGAGAAACCGCTGTTCAACAGTAATGGCCGGTACATTGATATCGACTATTTCATTCCAATGAGCATCGATAAAAATTGTAACCACTGTCTTTGCAAACGTAATTAACATTTATTGCTTCGGTTAGATATTGTAAAGAAATAATGAGTTTATTTGGCTTTTAAATACATAGGCAATTTATAGTAACAACATAGTTAGATGTAGTTATAGTAAATTACTTAAATAAGGAAAGTCGAGAGAAACTTTATGTATGATTTTATAGACATTATTCGAGTGATTAAGAATTACCAGTTAGCCGCATCGACTGTTTATAATGAAACCGTAGATCAAATTCAGATACTAATGTCGCTTAATAGATAAAATCAAGAAAACATAGAAGATAAAGATATTCTTAGAACTCGAAACGGGATATTTACCATGTTTATTTAATTTTAATGAGTTTCCGATATTTCGGCACTGTAGCAAGCCCCATGATCACGGATAAACTTCACACGCATCACGAGTTCATCCGTGATCATGGCGCTTGCAAATATCCCGTTTCGAGTTCTAATGATATTGTTAGTGACCATATCAGTTTAAAAACTTACCTATATAAAGATATTCCTCAAGAAAACAACAATGAAAACATTAAACAGACACACACAAATTGAGATGCAAATGCAGCAGCTGTAAGTACAATAATAGGAGAATGTGCTTATTTGCTATTGTTCGAACGTAGAACATGGGTGCTATTATAGACGTAGAAACAATAATGGAAAAACATACACATGGTGCTAATGGTTTTGTTAAAAAATATTCATTTCCTTTGTAAGATGCGAGTCAAGGATTTCTTCCTACACATAAGCATCGACATCCGGCAATGGTAGTGCAGACGGCTGTGGTTAATAAATCAAAGTAAGAAGAGTAGCATACAATAGTTGTTTATTTGTTTAAGTAGGTACTAGGTAGTAGGTACATTGTATTGTACAAATTGCCGGGTTTAATAAGGCTCGAATGTTATGTTTCAATCTTCAGTTAATGTCACATGGTTTATTATCATTTAAGAAATACCAGTTGCATATTCAGGAAATGATGAATAAAATTGGGTATATGTAAAGAAAGATTAAATTAATTCTACAATTTTATAACCATACAATTTGGACTATTCATTTAAAACAGCCTTACAATAAATAACTGTTGTTTCAAATACCTTGAATTTTAGTATGTAGATATATGAAAACCTATAACGTGGTTAGGAATATAAACTGAAAATCAAATAGACAACAAGAACAATAAAACCACAGCACCAAATGATAGGAAATACATTGTCTATACAGCCAACAATAACAAATAAAGTGACCACAATAATAAAGGTGTTTATGAAACGTACCATCCACCACATTTCTCGATAGATGTAAACAAACTTACACTCAATCGACTATTTCATGCACATCTATTTCAAACAAATATTTGTCTTTTAGTGCTCTAACAAATAAGGATGGATAGTTTTGCTTAGATTTAAAAATACGTCTTAAGCTGCATATGTTCACAACTACGAAAACACTGAAAAGGATGTACCTAATGATTGCAAACAAACGTTTAAAAATTGACTGATATGTCCGCTTCTGATTAGAAGACTAAGGACAAAAAAAAACGTGACTCGTTTTGTACATTTATATTTCGTCCTAATCTACGCTAGATTAGGACGCAGGATGAGACATCCCGCTAGACTATTTAAATCTGTAGATGGAAATAACTTTCCTAAACCCGAAATACTTCGTATCATCACACTTTATTCTTCTTTTCAAGGACATTCATCTCAATGTCAGACATTTGCCTCTTATCTTTATTTACTTTCTTCGCCGTTATAATCTTTACGTCACAAAACAATAACTTGATGTAATCTTGTGATCTTGACACTGACATTGTTAACCGTTACACAGAATTCTTCACAAACATTAATTGAATCAAGTATACTCCCACCGTCGCACGCGGTTCTAACCAGGTCAAATAACTCCGATTCTTCATTGCGTGGCAATTTTACTACAAACGCACTTATTATGGAATCTTACGCTTCGCTTTAATCAATTATTCGTAACCCAGATTCCTTAATCTAATAAGTTGGTATGCAATTGATCAGTTACGCGAATTATGTAACGATTCGTGACCGATGATTGAGTTGTTTCGGAAATTGTTCTATCTTCAATTGCTGTAGCACCCAAGATTGGGTGTTGTTCATGCCTATCATTAAAAACCTACTTCTGAACCGTAAGAAACGCCATCAGTTTAACTTACTACGCCTACGGCTACAGAGGTGATGTAATTAAATATAACTAATTAAAGAACAATGAGATGACGCAACGAAAACTCAAATTCTGGAGATGATTTCAACATTCTGAGAACACTCATCGTAAGATCTTTGCGAATAGATAAAATTATATTTGAATAACTGAACTACGCAATAGGTACGAGTAATAAGCGTTGATGTGTTAGGGAGTCTATGAGAGACAAACAATAAGATAATCGTAGTTATAAATTATTATAGCAGGACTACCTGTCAGACAGATATTCGATAGTTAGAAAATTATCCACAATACTAATGAAAATCCATTCCTTGTTACAGATCGAGTAAGAAATAATGTTTGCACACTGAGCCAGAAATGGACGCGCTCACGTGGTTATCGCTCGGCTTACAATTCGCGGCGCTATGCTCCATTGTGGGGGCATTGCTGCTGTACCTGCTGAGGAAGGTCAGGGTGGCTGAAGTGCTGCCAGCCGACAGCGCTAAAACAGTGCTAGTGACATCTGTTGATACAGCACTGGGATTACAAGTAAGTTTACTGAAACAATACATTATTCAGAAAATGGAAAATTCAGCTCACAGCATGGCGTTTCTTTCATAACTGGACAGAGGAGGATGCAAATCCTGGTCCCACGTTTCAATAGCTGTGTGTTAGATCATTGGATAGGTAATTTTAAGCTGAATAAAAGTCACTATAGCGCCAAATTTCATATCTTAGTCCGTTCAGAGATATCCTTTATTAAACATGGTAGTTTTGGCAGTTTTATCAGTAGCCAAGTAAACAGTCAGATTAATATTAAACAACCGTAAAATATCCTACAAATAGTTTTGATAATGAAATACCACCAAAATCGGACCTCGATAAATACCTTCCCTCGTGTTCGTATTAAATTTGTTATCGCCGTAAAATGTTATTACTTAGGGACCATGTAGCCAACACGGTCAACACCCACTTGGTCTGAAACCTGATTCAATAACTCTAGGCTAAGTCTTAGCTTCAAGAACATTGGAACTGTAGGTCAATTTTAACCAGCTGATCTATAAATAAATCTCATGATGTAGACGAAATACTGTCACTGAACACAAACACAAAACTAATCTTTGTTCGATTTTATTAGCATCAAACAGCAGCAACTATCTAGATACTCCCAATCTAATTTAATTAATTTCCAACCTTATTCCTTAGCTATAAAGTATTTTCTTCCACAGATCACAACATACCTAAGCAGTCGAGCAGTTACCCCCAATTAATTTCCAACCTTATTCCTTAACTATAAAGTATTTTCTTCCACAGATCGCAACATACCTAAGCAGTCGAGGTTGGCGAGTGATCGCCGGCTGCAGGACAGGTGGACTTGGAGCCCGCCTGGCCGAATCCTGGCTGCAAGCCCATATTGCTACCACGCCCGATGACCAGCCGAAGCCAAGGCTCGTCACCCTCGAGCTGGATGTAGCTAGAGAAGATCTATTGGAGGAAGCCGCGAGAGCTACTGCCCAGCATTTACCCGCCGGAGAACATGGTATGTATCGTCTTGTCTTTTATTTTTCAAAGGGATGACGTAGGCACCCGTTAATATCTATTAAAATTACAACACCCACTTTACCCCTATTATGTGACAAGTCACAGTCAGCCAACCTCCTTCTTAAACTAACCCAATGGCCCAAATTCAGGCACCATGCTTTATGCATCATGATTTTCGATTCAGGCACCATGCATCATACATTTTCGAAAATAACATTAATCCGAGAATTGAACCCAATATGTTACCAATTGGGAGAATAGGAACTTTGTACTTAAAATGGTAATACAATTACCGACAAAATAAAGTTTAATTATATTTGAGCTAAGGTCAAATTGATAAAATACGGTCTACCCACCTATTTAGATAAAACAAACTTCATTACATTTCATTGTCATAAACATTTAACGTTGTAGCGTTGTCTATACTAAGATTGATTTTCTGAAAATCATTAGAAAATACAAAAAAAGACGAGGGCATACCATTTTCAGAAGAAACAAGTGCAAAACGATAAGTGCACTGCCCGGGAATCGAACCCGGGTCGCAAGAATGGGAATCTTGCATGATACCACTACACCAGCAGTGCTTATTTGTAGGTGACGAAATAATGCTTCAAGATTTATTAAGATCCTTGAGAATCCTTTGAAATTTTATGTACTTTTATCATATACAGAAAATATAAAAATAAAATACTGATAAAACTTAATTACGCACAAATATATGTTTTCATTTTAAGGATCAATAGAACGCCATCTATCGGACTTTATAATACCTACTCACGTTTCCAGCTCTCAGGCAATGTAATGCGATATTCAACTCACACAAAGTGATGACGTCAATTGCGCATCTTAACATAGGTGGCGCTATTTGCAAATTTATTTTTTATATTTTAACATTGTGCTGGTAAATAAAATAAGTCTTTGGACGACTACTTGTATATGTACCCACATTCGCAACACTGAATAGTAAGTTCTAAAATATGTCGATAGGTTTTTAGATTAAATACCAAACCATTCAGTAACAAAATAACAAACTATTGCCAAACACCCCTTTAATTTCCCAAACGGATACGCAGAGGGTGCATATAGGTGCGGTGCGATAATATTACACCCACTTTTCGTCAGTTATGTTACGAGTTACCTAAATCCCATATAACGTGTGATGAACCTTTTGCTTTTAAATCAGAGAACCCTTGCGGGGCATTTGATCTTGCGACCTCTCGACCAAACAGTAAGTCGGAAGTCAAAGTCAAAGCATTTATTTAAATTAATCCTAAATTAGGCACTTTTGAAACATCAAATTGAATTGTCCGTCAGTCTGTCTGTCAGTGAAGCTAGGAACTTTTGTAAACCACCCTATTCTCTTTTTCCAGGCATCTGGGCGGTAATCAACACTGCAGGCAGTAGTGGTCGCGGCGGGGCTACATGTTGGGAGGCGGCGCTGCGGGGCAACGTGCTGGGAGCTCTCCGCGTCGCAAGGACATTCTCTCCCTTGCTGGCTGCGGCTGCGGCTGACCATCCGCATGCTGGCAGGCTGTTTTATATTGGTAAGTTGAACGTATGATCGCCAGTTTTAAGAAAAATAAAATTAGAGAAGATATGTACCTACAGCCGACGATTTCCACAATATGTAATATTGATAAAATATATTTTTTTCACGTTACAAACATCTTTCAAAACATTTCTTTCTTATAGTGGATGCAACAAAGATTTATCTAGTCTCTCATGCACTTATCTATAAAAGAATTCACTAAAATAATATTAATATTATTTTTTCATTACAGGATTGACATCAGACACAGCTTGCGACAGCCTATCTCGTCTCGAAGCAGGAGATACGGGTGAGAACAGTGCCGGTGCAGCGGCCGCGCGCTGGGGCGTGTGGGGCGCTGCGCGGGCGCTCCGTGCCGGCCTGCGTGCGCGCAGGCTACACGTTGTACTGCTGCACGCACCAGATCTAGCCACGCAGGAGATCTACTCGCCACCCTCACTGTTACAACCACCTAGCCAGCCCGCAAGGTACGTTGATTGTTGTCGTTTTATTCGTATGCTTTTAAGGTTTTTATGGTATCTAGATACCATTTATCTTTCTTAGAATTCAATAAACACTCGTGTTGATACTAACATTAGATTAAAAATGTTAGTTAGTGACTATGTCAGTTTAAAATTTATACTCATGGTCATGTCGTTACTCTTTTCCAGCCGTCCCGACACCCCAAGCTCCGAAGTAAGCGCTGGCACCGCCAGCTGTGCAGTCACTATGCCGGGAGAAGCGGCTGAATACAGCGCCAAGATCCTACCCACCAGTGCTCTAAAGATTCTAGAAGACGCTCTTACCGTACCTTCACCAAGAGACGCCTACTATCTGAAGGTGAAACAAGACTCCTGGTTCACTAGGATGCCCTCGCTGAGAGCCGCACACTGAAGGGAAACAACTCCCCAATTTTTTCACTGCCAAACAGATCGCATGTCACAATCAAGTTATATTCCAATAATGTCCGCACAGAATGTATGAACGTCTGCTTAACTCGAGAGAATGAGTTTGATAATCAAAATATTTTATACGTAAAGTATTAATTTTTAATAACATAACGTTAAGCTTACGTCGTTTTGTTACGGATTTAATCAATTGTTATTGATGTTTGAGTGAATATTCCTTGTCTGATTTTTACACACGATCACCAATATTGAGGTGAAGGGTCCAAAACTTTGTCACATCGAAAAACTAACTTCTAATCATTTTATTGTTATTTGTATGCTTTAATCGAGTCAGTTTTAATTTTATGTTTTATTAAGTTTGCCATTCGGGCTGATTTTGCAATTTATACTCATTTATCCGTACCTAAGTATACTATGTAATCATACTTTGTAAGTTTGAGCGACCCGTTGTTCCCAATGATATCGAAGACTCGGGAGGACGGAGGTGCAGCGCTTCGCAGTGCTATTATATAGAACGATGTTTCTAAGAGCAATATTCCATGTTGTAGTAACTGGAATAGTGCCTTTTCTTCAACGGTGACTGAAAATCTTTGCTTAGCGGCGCATTCTTATATTATAAAGATTGTTTTATTTGTGGGAATTGTACATAAGTATTTTCAAGCTCACATGGTGCCAAGAAACTTAGCGTTTCAATATTATGAAAACTGTATATTAAACACTATAGCGTCTTAGATCCAGTGGAGCCATTTTAACAAGGTTTCATAATATATTTCTATAGTGTTTGTACGATTTTCTGTGTTGTTTGTTTTTATATC
The DNA here is from genome assembly GCF_023101765.2 of Spodoptera frugiperda. Lineage (NCBI taxonomy): Eukaryota > Metazoa > Arthropoda > Insecta > Lepidoptera > Noctuidae > Spodoptera > Spodoptera frugiperda. The sequence continues at coordinate 6,494,223 of NC_064217.1, read as the reverse complement.
GTCACTTATTGTGTGTTAAAACGATATGAATCATAATCATGTAAATAATGTTTGTGTTGTATAATAAACATTTTGTCTATAAACAAGGTTTTTATTTTTAATTTAAACTACATCGCAATCATGATCCCATCCAAATATTATAAAATACTATATCATTCAGAAGTGTCCATAAAAATAATTTTATTAGAATAAACACTAACTACAACAAAATAGTAAATTCATTATAGGGTCTCACAGGGCACACTTTTAGGACCAACTCAATTTAGGCCCTCACTCGATTTGGCCAAATTAACTACAAATCGCAATACCCCTACATATCAAATTTAGAAGATCACAGATCAGCGATGTCAAGTGGTGGACATTGCGGTTCAGTTACTTTTAAAATATCAAATGCACGCCATATTTGGAAATTGGAAGCGCAAGCGACAATGCCTCCTTTAGCACTTGGCGGTTGGTTTTCTATGTTGCCAGTACACATCCAATATTGGTGTTTACTAATACCAGATCTTTGCCACGCTCCTCCTGTGCTGACGGCAAATCCCATGCTGTCAGACGAATTGGTTATGTAATAAACTTCTTGGTCCGTAAACTTTAATGCTATTGAATTGATGTTACGTATGCTGAAACGAGTAATAATAAATTAAGACTTATTACTGCTACAAATAGTCTACTTGTTTGGGATTGTGTCCGATTTTCTCGCATCAAATATAGATTATCGATTAGGGAATGCAATCTCGATCTCGCGAGTTTAATGAGATTACTTTACTAAGAGATTTTGTTAAATATTAGAAGAGACGACTGGTTATTTCATTTTATACGTACGATAGTTATGTACGTCAAAGTAGAATTAGTAAAGTACTTAAAATTCATTAAAAGACTAGCTTCTGCCTTTAACTTTGATATTTGCATTCCCAACAACCTACTGATTAGGTATATTTAAAAGGGCCAAAGTCATTGAGGACTTTCACAGACTAATAGGTGTACGACTTGATAAAAGTACGAAAAAGAGTTTTTTGGCGTAGATTACATGGGTCAGTCTAAAACCAGCTGTTAATAAAAGAACTAACCTGTATTTCCTATCGCATTCTACCAATGCATTGTGTTCTTTATGGCCATACACATCCATCACAATTCCTTTGGTTTTAGCGAAGCTCTTGTACAGGCAACGCGTGTCCCCTGGACTACGAGCCAATATTAGACCACGTAAACTTTTGTCCCTTGTCACAAAATGTAATACTTTGGTTTTTCTCCTGTAAACACGAATAAATTCAATGTAAACAGAAAAGATTTGACTCAAAAGAGGTTTCGAAGCTACTGGATTCTGGACTGATTTAGGAAGTAAATAATGGTATGGTGAGGATCGAAATGTAAAGGCCGACAAGGCACTTGTGACTCCTCTGACGTTGCAGATGTTCATTAACGGCCCAGATCGCTTACCACCAGGCGATAATGTATGGTAAGGTATGTCCATTTCAAAAAAAGCTCGGACTTGGTGTTTGGCGAAAAACCACGAGCAATGGTAAAATTTGCTATCGGAAGTCAAGAGAAATTCTTAAGTGATGGGGTAACCCATTATAGATACACGCCCCTAATAATGTGGACTATGTATAGCTAAACAAAAAGAACCACTAGGATGTAATATTAACACATTAAACGCCATGGGGGGCAAAAATGACCGGCGCTAGCGGAGGATTTGCCTTCAACAAATTTTTGTTAGCAGTCAAAGTCTTAATAATTAAAACAACCAACTAATACTTACACGGAAGTTTTCGATATCTTTACTGGTTTATCAGGGATCATTAGGTTCCCCCATTCTGGTAAATAGGACTTCAGCTTTACTGGTATATTTATCCTTGGCACACTCGGTTCTGTTTGCTTGATGGCTATTGCCAGTGAGTTCAGTGTTGCTAGGTCTAGTGTCAAGCACATTAGCATGTGGCCATTCTTTAACTCTTCTGGAGGAAATATTGGAGCTTCAGCTGAAATCGAAACGCCTATCTATATTTATCTATACTTATTAAATAACATGCCCTGACGGACTGGCTGATTCATCATCGCCAAGCGCAAACTATCAAAGATGAAATTCGGCCTGTAGGCTGTATGTTTGTTATGTAGGAACTCACTAAGAAATGATTTAAAAAATACTACAATCATGCCAATGGCTTCAACACAGCATAGGCTAGGTTTTAGAAAATCTTTAGAATTCGATTCAATCTACCTAGTTTAGTATTCTATTTCTAAAATCTTTAGTATCTAGAGTACCATTTTTGTAGTAAATTATTTTGTAGTAAAAAGAAAAGTTTCTCAGCGTCCATCCGCGCAAAACAACGCCTGTGCAGGACCTTAGGCTTCACCTTGGGTGGTTTCAGGAAATAGGACTAGTTGAGTGGTAGAGAATGCCAAATTGGCATTAAGTACCTTTGTATAATAATGTACATAAAGTGTAAAATAAATTTGGTACTTTTCACTTACGTTTTAAATCTGGGAACCCAGGAACAGTATGCCCTATCCAAATGCCGCCCGCCGCATTGGCCATCATAATACCAAGAGACGCTGATCCCTTAAAATTTTCTTTGGGCTCACGGCCTTCGTAGACTACCAGTGCCATATAGTCTAGGTATTCTACCTGTAAATAAATAATTATAGAAATTATGAACAGAATTGAAAGCAATAAATATTTACTAGAAATGTTATAATAAGACCAATTTGGTCGCGACTAGGACAGTACCTAGATTTTTTTAACTACCTATACCCACGCGGTTTCACCTTCTGCTCAGCTCTATTGCTCGTTACGTGATGTTCTAACCTAATGGACTATAAATAGAATATCCAACACAAACAATTATTCAATTTGAACCAGTACATTAGCGCGTTCAAACAAACAAACTCTTCAGCTTTATATTTTTATACTAAAGTATAAAAATAAATGAATAAATTGATGAAGTCAGCATTATAAACATAGAAGATTATAATATAGGGTAAATAAATTTACAGATCGGTCTCTTGCCTTTTATGCTTACATTACTATTACATGGGACTTATAACACTAATGGTGAAAAGTGGGTGTACATTGTATAACGGCATTATGTGTGATTATGGGGACCCCTGCCTACCCCTTCGGGGATAAAAGGCGTGACGTTACTGTACTAAATAGCCACAGCCAACTCCAACAAATCCAACACAGCAACTCCTGTAAGCCTTATGGTTCACAGAAGTCGTTTTTTTTTTTTTAAGTACGTGTTGCTTTGAAAGTTATATAAGCTTATATAATAGGCAAGGATCATAGTAAAAGTAATAGATGCTTACATTGAACATAGGTGCCATGGTATACCGTAGCATGCCGTTTGAGAATATATGGCTGCGTCTACCGGCCGTCAACCTTCCAGACTCATCATTAGACGCGATATACGTGAAGTTGATGCCTGACTCCATAGTGGGGCCTATGTTGCTTGGAGGCTTGTACATGTACCACCTTCAAAAGAGACTTTACTTTGATATATAGATTCCGCTGTACCGGTACGGAGTAGTGGGAAAGGGGTGATTACAGTCAGTAAGAGTCTGGCATTGCCTCTCCCTCATCCAGAGGGAGAGGATGTGACATGATTAATTTCTACGCTTACAAAAAGTATGTGCGCGATGGAAGGAAGTGAGACCGATATCCCACAACTACACTTCAATTCCAAGTCAAAGTCAAAATTATTGACCGAGAAGGCACTTTTGAATGTCAAAGCAAATATTACAATATAAAAAAAAACAAAATGTCTATCCGTAGGTCAACCCTCTAGTGAAAATATTTGCTCATTCCAAAGTGTAGATTCCTGTAGAGAAGAACGAGCTAGAAACTCCATAGGTTACTCTTTTGCAATCGGGTTCACAATACAATTCTTATATATTCTACATTACTTAAGTATATCCTGATATAGAACATCTATAATATATCGGTATGACCTATGGGAGTCCTATAACTTCGATGTAGGCAAAATACAAGTTAAGTAAGACCATATTTATTTGATGAATGAAAAAGTTCAATACCAGTCCACAGGCTCATTGTTGTTATCTCTGCAATGTAAATTCAAGTACTCCCATCCTGCAACTAGTTTCAAACTAACACAGCACTCTAAAAAATACAGTATAAAAACAAATAATAAATAAACATGCTGCATTATTTTACTTTTAAAAATATAAACGACAAATCCTGGCCACTTTAAATTTTGTCCGTCAACGCCAATTTAAAATATTATCGAACAATAAAAAATAAATTGAATTTTGAATTTAGAATGCTATAAATGCGCCGTAAACACAGAAAAGAATGTGTGTGTTAAATAAAAATGCATCGATCTTATAAATGTTTTATTATAAAATTGAGTAAAAGACTTAAATATCTAAAGTTAACCTAAGAAATCGTAGTGTAAGAAATTCAAGAATCATATTTACGTATAGAATTGAGAATTTAGTACAAACTCATTATTAAATTTCGATATGACCAATGACTGAAATAAATATTTTTTCTCACTAACGCAAATTCGTCATTCGGTTATAAAATACATAATTATCGTACATTAGGGAATCAAATCGTGAATTTAAGATGTAAAAATTTCGAATTATTTTTTGCTTAAAGATTTATAAATACCTTTTAAGTGCTCTTACGACTAATGTAACACAATCGTATCCTATGATCACAGATCATAACACACCTTTTGTACTAACACTATGTTTTATTCAGTTACTTTTATTTCATTCTAAGCATTTCTATGTAAAGGAATGTAAGTACATTGCAAAAGTACGTATACAAATTGTAATCCGAGGGCCAGCTCAGACAGTAGCTAAGATAAAATCAATATCGTTTTGAAGTCAACTTTAGTGACTGAGAAATATGACACAAATTAGCATGACACTATAAATTACACATCACTATAAGCACTTTTTGCTTCGGTGAAACACAACATAACGCATCTTTCATTCACTATTTACAATTAAAATCTAATATTACTATAAGAAGACTACCAATATAATTAGGGAATGCTATCAACTAATATAAAAATGAGTTTAAGTAACCAATTGGAGGACCAATTCAACAGCAAATTCATCAAGTTTGTTAATTTTTGGTTCAATTGATTTAATGAAGATTATTTTATATATATACTTATTAACTACAATGTAGGTAAATTGTAATAATTTATTCCGCACGCTATGGCCGCTTTTATGGTTAGACAGATGGCATTATGGAAGACAATTAAACCACGTCATTAGAAGTTTCTACTACAAAATTATTCAGACAAAGTCTAAAATGCATTTTATTCACTTTTTCAACGTCATTTTGAGCCATTGAGTTTTGAACTTTATTGACAGTTACATTACGAAACAATTTCTTCAAACAGACGTTTTGTGTGTAAAGCAATTGAACTCTAATTACACGTCTGTACAGATTCTATGAGATGAGCAAAGTTACCCCATAAGATGGGACCTGACGTGCATACTGTACCGCCACCGCGTGACTCTTGTGGTAGCTGGAACAATAGGAAAACGTTTAAACAATAGAATAAGTGATTAGATAAAAGGATATTTATTTTATGCACAACAACAAGTCATAGGAAAACATGCAAAGAAAATAAAAGTGGACTGAGTTGATGGGAATGACAGAGTAAGTTTATTATAAATAAAGAAGAATGGACCTATAATTTAGGAAGTATAAAAAATATTAGGAGCCGTTTGTCCTAACATTTGAGACTACCGCGAATAAGTTTACTTAGGATCCGCTAGCATAGAGTTTTGATTTTGTTAATGAGACTTTGCGAGCCTGTTATCTTACTTGCAAAATTTCCGAAGCAAGTAAATTATCAAACCGTTATGTTATCGTTAACCAATGACAATTATATATTCAAAGTTCGACACCTACAGTGATTGGACAATCATTATCTGCGCTCCATTGGTACCACTTGCACTAAGGGTAGATCGAGTTTGTTTTACGTTTAAATCATCGAAACCAGAGCGCGTTCGGCACTCTGATTGGTTCGTTTATTCGAGCTGGCTAACCAGAACGCCGAACGCGCTCCCGTTTAAATTATTTTAAACGTAAAGCAAACTCATACTGAAAGTACTGGTGGTGGCAGCGGTGGTGCTTTAGAATTATAAAAAAAATACTAACCGCTCTATTGATATCTCCGACGCAGACCCAGTAGTCTGCAACCTTGGTGTCTTGGCTGTTGTGCATCTTGTGTGCCACCGCCACCGCCCACTTGGAGTGATCGTTGTGCGACGTGAACGACATCTTCGCTATCGGGAACTTCAGTCGCTCTATGTTCCGTACTCTGAATATAAATAAAACAACATTTAAGTTTTGTTTATTCTTGCTAACTTAGAATAAACCAGGTATATTTTTTAAGTATAGCATGTGAAATGGTCCTATCAATCTTTTACTGCTATTAGTTCTATGAGTTCCTCACCCATATTATGTTACCTATATTTTTTAAACCCCAAACTGGAAAATTCTCACATGAAACATCTTCGCCTCTTTTTTGGGACTGCAAATAGGACTGTGAGATTCTTACTGACTAAAATCTACTTGATTCCTTTATAAACTGCGAGAGCAGGACACCAAATCAAGATGATTTTCTTTACAAATAAAGTAAGTTAAGCCAATACCCCTTTTAAAAGAAAAAATGAATCAGTTACTCACTGGAAATTCCGACTACATTCAGAGTCTAATGTGCCAGGTCCATTAGTCCAGGATTCCACGAGGAGATCAGACTGCAACACCTCTGCCACCAAACCGCTGTACAGGTCATCGTTGAACATCGCACTCTTTGCAAACGACAAGAATTTCCTTCCCACCAGAGTCTCGAAACTTTCAATGTGGTACCTGGAAAATTATATAAAAAAAACACGTCAAAAAGCTATAATTAACTGATATAAAGCCAATAAATTAAAAATCATAAAAATCTGCCCAGCCGTTTTTGAGTTAAGAACGGAATAATGTTCCAAAATCTTAATATCCTTACTATGTCTTTATTTTTGATACATGCATGTTTTTAAAAAGGTGTTATAGTTTATTTGAAAGCAAATTGTAGAACACGACACATAGATTAAAACTACCGCAGACAAAATTAGAGTTGTTTATTATATTATTATAGTTTACCGCAGACAATTTAGTTTATTATAGTATTTAGTGGCTTCCAAGATTTGCGTGTCCCGATATTCAAAAGGTTATTCGTTATTAAATTGGCCAGGATACTTAATAAATAAACTGGGCAGTCACATGTAAAATAAATGTATTGTAAAGTATAAAATTCAATTCCATTCATTCCATCCATCAATCAATCATTCATTAATTCAGTAACTGACACAACTTCAAATAAACGATGAGCTAAGATTGTTTTCCGAAACATGGTCAGTCGTTACATGCACTATAAAAATACCACGACTTGGTATTGTTATTCTCATGTGCAGAAAAACAAACTTTTTACCATAAAGTTATATTTTTAAAACAAATTCTTTCCTGGACAATTCTGTCTAAGTTTATAAACTAGAACAATGGCATAGTAAAATATTTTTGTTTTTAAAAGTAGATAAAGTAATGACACACTCTTTATTACAATAACTTATCATATTACGTAAATTTTTGTTGTAACCTTTTGTGATCAGAGATCATATTATAACAATAACTAACTTACATAAGGATCTATTGTCCTACATTCCAATATTGGTCATCCATATCTCATAACTATCCTTTTAAGTAGGTATATAAAAAGATTCTAAAAAAAGCTAGGATCGAAGCATTCTTAGCCAAGTAATTACGTGTGTTTTATAAATAAGATGCATGAAGCTAAAGTATGAAAGTTATACTGTTTCTGACGCCCATTTTCGCATGGAGAAGGTTTGATAATTAATCACCACGGTTACCTCAATGCAATTTCGTTAGTGGTGTCTAAATTATATTAGAAAGTACATATAACTCTGAAATAGTCACATTGGTACTTGCCGGTGGTAGGTTTCGAAACCGAACCCTCATGCATGAGAAGCAGGCGGCGAAACCTCCGGGCCACTAAAGACTCAGAGTCGGACCAATGACGGGGACTCAAAGGCGCAAATATGTTAACTCTTTTGTTTTTCTTTCTTTTATTTAAAAAAGTTGACATAGTATGGTTTATACCTAGTTATTAGGCCTTTAGGCACATCTTTTCGTGTTGCTGAAGCTTTTTGTCATACATCAAATACAAAACCCATAGTAATGCATAATTATGCACTGCTCTAATAACAACAATACAGAAATCACGTCTGCCCAATTATTGCATTAAAACAAAAACAGACAGCATTCGTGACATTTCCCTTTTAAATGTTATGGTAACCAATTTAATAAACAAACAAACATCAGATTCGTGACACAATGTTTGTTGTGAATTACTTTTAAAGTGAATTGCATTGAGTCATTGAGGATGACCCAGTGTTTACATTACATAAATTAATTATGCAGTAATTTAAGAACAGCAATCAATTCATCATTATAAGGTCACATTACTTATTGTCAGATTTTTCGTCGTGTTTTAATATAAACTTTAAATATTTTAACGTGATTCAATTCTCTCTTTGCATAACAATCGCCATTTCCTTTAATATATCGACAATATAAACAGTATTGAGAATAATTTCATTGAAACATACTTTTCTGTACTTAAAAGGTTATATGATAAAATAAAACAACATCACGGCCCTTAGCCCCTGAAGGGGTGACCAAGGATGCAGTAGACATACAATTTAACCCAAATTTTTCACCAGTTATGTAATAAGTCACATGTAATGGCCGGCAGAGCCGACAGAGAGTACTCTTTACAAATCTTTTTGTGCAGAACCTATGTTTTGGAGTCTTGACATGAAGTTTCATAACTTGGTAGGTTCCTCTAATGGCTGATGTTTGTCAATATATCCATGAGAACGGAATATCCGAATCGTTTGAATGGAAACTACCTATGTTCTACATACAAAACTTTAAAAACATAAACATCCGACTTACCAGGGCGATGCGTCGATCGTTTTATTCCGTATAACTTCGACTAAGTTCGGTAATTCACTTTCGAACTCCGCCGGTATGTGTGTGTAGACTAGAAGAGGCTCGTTGTACTTCAACTGGGTAGCGATCTGGTTCAGGGTTGATGTCTGAACGGAGACGCAGAGGAAGGATTGGCCGTATTTCATTCCAGTAGAGGGGTAGTCGTAACCGGAGACGTTTAGACCACTCATAACTGTAAAAAAGAGGGAAATTGTAACTGATGACTTTGCTTAACTTACTAAGTATTTTTTACTTTAAAGGGTAATGTTACGATGAATATACTTTACAACTTACGAGAGGAAACATGGATAACCAAAATGTCTTAGGGACAAGCCTTCTACAGTTATTTCCTTCTTAAAATAAGGTTAGTTATAAACTGTAGAGTAGGTAACTTAAACAAAAATCATAAAATAAAGGTACCACTTACAGTCAGGTAGGGGCGGGAACCTCGGCACAGAATGCACTAGCCACAGCGAAGTGAACTTGTCTCCCAATATGACGCCCTTCGTATGTCCACTTTCAACTCTAGTCTTCATGAATTTAGAGTGCATTTTGCACATTTCAGCTAAATCATAGTCATCGTAGTACTTGTCACCAAGTTTGAATTTCTTGTACTTTCGCACGCCTGCTTGTTTTTGTTGACCTGGAAGTAACGAGTAAAACAAATTATGTAGCATGAAAATTACACTGATTAGCGACTGTCACGCTGCTATTGAGTCGCCGTATTGTGTGTCGCAAAATACTGGTCATGAATATGAGTCCCAGTAAGGCTTGAAATTAGTCGAGTTTCTCGTCCAACAGGTACGTTAGTAACCCAAAAAACGTAATAATTAATTTAGTATGTATTATTTCAGTGGTTTTTGAGACTAAGTAAAGATCTTTGACCCTTATTTTGTTTTACTGTAAATGTACATACATTTAGTAGTTAGTAGGTAGTAGAATAGTTACCTCTTTTACTCTTGGAGTACATATCAGCAACCGATTGCAGAAGATCAGGTTGGTTTTCAGTAGCAGGCGGCTGGTCATTGTAGATCAAAGATATTATATTTTTATCCTGGAAATAAACATGTTCGTGTTCAATACACATCATTTCATTTACACTTTATGTACAAACTCTTCTACTTGGTCTGAATGAGATGTATTTGATGCATGTTTGTAAACACCCCAAACGGTGCGTTCATATTTGGCGAATGCGGAGCTTGCGACTTTTTTTTTATACATATGTAATCGCCGCGCGATTTTCGCCGAGACTTAAAAATAATTCTGGCGTATCTTAAAGATAATTCAAGAAAATCAAGCGTTTTAATATCCTCTCACCTGATATAGTGGTGACAACGTCTTCCCCACCATAGACCTTGAGTCACTGATGGCCAAATCCGACATGATCCATCCTCCACGCAATTTCGAAGGCGTCAGATGCATGTATGCAACCCCTCGACGTACCAACGGATTCAAGTGATTCTTCTCCCGCGGTAATTTGTAAACATAGAACCTGGAATAACATGTTTTGATGATTATGTGTTTTTAATGGAAAGGGGGCATGGTTGTAAGCTATCAGCGCCACCTATAGACACCCGCAACACCAGAAGCGTCACAAGTGTGTTATAGGTCCTTTTAAGATGGTTTAAAAGTGTGTAAATTAGGACATTAACAGAAAACGGGCAAACAACGCTCTTCTGATAAACCTGAACCTTCCAATCTCCTTGCCAAATGTTGAATTTATGTAGAAGAGACCCAACAATTCAATAGTAAACTTTCAGGGATTGTTAATGTGTATAAATGTTTATCTACTGATTAGATACATACCAGAGCTTTATCAGCACTGGCTTCGAGCTTCCTAGGACTTCAGAAAGTAACTTAAACATTTTTGTTAATCATCTGGGTTACGAAATCGAAGTATTTAGGATATTAAGATATTAATTATAAGACTTATCAAACTTCAACTTTGCATGTTAAAAAATCTACTACTGACAGAATTTTGTTTCTGCGGTATAATCCAAACAATTTGGAGATCGTTCACACATATAGCCAATATACGGAACTTAGGTAGCATTGTGTTGATACAACCCTCATAATATTTTGATTGCACAATGCGCATACGTTCGTTGGTCGTTTTTTCAAACTCGTAAAAACGGTAAAGTATAGGGTCCCCTACAGATTAACTTTTTTATGACTTTTGAAGGGATCATTGCATTTCAATAGAATGGTGGATATAAAGGGGACGTTTTAAATTCCCAAGTAATAAATATCATTAGTGCGTTATTGAGATTTTTTGTTTGTTACATACAAATAAGTGTTTTTATGAATCTACTTGATGCACACATATATCTGAGATTGAAAGTATGCAGGGAGAAAGAAAGGAGATACATTCACGTAGGTGAAACCGCGTGCAGGAGATAGTTTTTATATGATTTAACATATGTTGACTGTACGGTTGACACAAAGGCTGTTGGCGTGCAAGGGGTAGCGGGTTCGATTACCGCACGATTCTTTGTGTGATCCACAAATTGTTACTTCGGGTTTAGGCGTCATGTTTATGTGAAATTGTATGTTTGTAAACGCACCCGCGACACAGGAGGAAATCCTAGTGTGCGGCAACGGCAAAAATGGTGCTTGATTGAAAATGGTGATTACATTAGCGTGGAGGGATTGAGAAGTTTGGTTATCTACCTGACATATGTAGGGTGTTAAAGGAAGGGACAATGGGTTTCCTTAAATATTGAAATAGTACGACTACTTTATGTAAATGGGAACAGTCATGGCATTAGAAATAGCAATGACAATTAAGTGATTCATACTTTGATGATAAATTCTTGACCTAAAGAATTTAGATTTGTATAATTAAAATAATTTTATGCATAACAAGTTTGTCTGACTCATTCAAATGGATCTAATAATGATTTTAGTAAGTTACAATTTTCCAAACAACTTACTTTAATAATTTTACCACAGAAACAAATAGATTGGTATAGAAAACAAAGGCTAAAAGTAACAAATATGTATGTAGTTACCATACTGTACTTGTTAATTTCAAAATTAACGAACTTAAATATGCCAAATTTCAAAGATTTTATTCAAATCGTTATTCAATAACTGCTTCTCATTCCCACATTATGTTTTGCAAAACACCAAACTACTTATCAATTCAAACAGGAAATATTTAACCACAATGTACGCGATGTAAACAAAGAACCGCAAAAGGATAACAAAACGCTTTGTGTTTATTTAAAAAGAAGAAAAAAATAAAAAATGTACTAACCAATCAACGGGCTCTCCTTTTTCATTCCTGCATTGTGGAGTCAACCCCGTACAATCAGTCACAAAAACAGAAAACACAAAAAGTACTAAATAATAAAAACACATCGCGACGCGTGTATGTAGCGCGAGTACCGGCATCGAAGTAACAAGAGACTCAGGAAGTTCGCGTTGCTCGTATGTTTATGATGTCATTCAACACGATCGCATCACTACCGGTAAAATGTATCAAACAATTATTCTATTTACACAACATCCCCATTTATTCCCTCGCTTATTACGCATGCGAGCCGAAAACCAAATGATTTCATAGTGTTACATTCGACTGTCAAACAGCTGCAACCAACAAAGGAATGATGCTACAACGTTGCTGAGCCGATAATAATACGCAATGTAGACTTTATTTGTAAACACATAAGGAGATAATGGCCTGCAAAATAAACCGACCAATCAGATGACCTCACTGGTGACTGGCCCATCTTATACCATATCATGCGCACGCGCATAAGACGCGGTTGATTTAAAATTAGTGTAAAATAAAATATATACAGTTTTTTAAACAAGAAATATTTAATTAGATTTTTATAAAAATATAAAAATAAACATTTTCCAAGATATAGTTATGGAAGACTTACATTAGATTATGGCGTAACAATAAAATATATACTTTGATTGTAAACAGTTATAAAAATATACATACACTTTATATCTTATACTCTACTGTTGTGTGGGCATGGCTACTGCGGACTTGGCGTGGGAAACATCACTTTGTCTCCAGAAAGAGACTACAGTTTTCAGTTCAGTGAAGAAGTCAATGCCTTGTTTGCCGCAGAAGTGGTTGGTGCCTAGGAAACTGCCTCGGGAGCCGGTGAACGAGAACATGGAGAGAGGTACTGGGATGGGAACGTTTACACCGACTTGACCGACATCGATTTCGTTGGCGAATTTCCTAGCGGTGGCACCATTGGTTGTGAAGATAGCTGTTCCGTTACCGTAGGGGTTTGAGTTAATCATTTGGATTGCCTGGTCTAAGGTGTCGACGAAGAGGCATACGATGACAGGTCCGAAGATTTCTTCTTTGTAGCACTCCATGTGAGTTTGTACGTCTGTGATGACGGTGGGGCCGACGAAGTTGCCCTTTTCGAAGCCCGGTACTACGATGCCGCGGCCATCGAGAGCCAACTTAGCTCCCTCCTTCACGCCTGTCAAAATTGATTTGGATTAGAAAATGTTCACTTAAAAAGAATTACAAGTTATCTTCAGTGTGTGGTATGCCTAATTTAAATATTCCTGTAGTGATGTGACTTAACCCTTAAAAGTATGCTTTTATTTGTTTTTCTGTTATGAGTATCACGTTACAGAGGGTTACGAAAATAGGAAAATTAAAATTAAATCTGAAACCCATTGTTCAGAAGTCTAAATAGCAACCACTTTGGTTTCTAGCGACGATACTTTCCTATTGTAATAATTCTACACATGCATTAACTTTAAAATAAGTACATACATATTATATTTTCCTGTTTATTTTAACTGTTGTTATATACTATAAATAACAACACAGCTGCTGTAATTCGGTAGAGTAACCTTTGCCTACATTTGTTTGTTAATAATCAGTATATTCATAATAATTAATAACAGATTTTTAATATTGGCCATAAAAGAAGTGTGAGTTTGGATTAAGATCAGTTTTTGACTTTAGTTATATGGAATTATTATCAAAAACGTCGATCCAGATATTTACATTAAAAGCGGCTAAAATTCCGTAAATCATCATACATTTTTCCAACTATCGCGTTGGTCGAGTGGTAAGCCGCGGGCACAATTCCTAATCCCAAACTTTTACTAATTTGTCTTTCATGTTGCAATTTAATCTTCTTTGTTGAATCCACATTAATCTCACCTGATTCAATAAGCCTGTGGATCCTTTCCTTAGCCTTGGGGGAGATGACGGGGCCGACATCAGTGGCTGGCACGTGTCCTGCGTTCACCTTCAGTGCCTTGGCGCGGGCCACCAGGTCAGGGATCCATTCCTTGGCCTCACCTGTGGACAAATATATTTATTACAGTGGTGTTTCAACAGATGAGTTCTACGATTGGGACACAGTACAATCGTCTTGGGTGAGGTGTGATGAAGTGCCAGACTCTTACTGACTAAAAATCACCCCGTTCCTACATTTTGCTCTGAGCCAGCATGCAACTGGAAAGATGTGGTGGACTCTGATTTTTACTTTTAAAAACCGCGAAAGTAGGCTTTTCCGGTATTCGGTATTAGATTGATCACCAAGCGAACGAAGTAAGTACATAGCAGCTTTTCGCCAGCTATAATAATAGCATTTAATAATAGGGGCACAATTTCAGCCTCCGCGTTACTGTGCATGCACTATATGTGCACTTTCTAAAGACTCACATTGTATAGGGTGAGTAGAGAAAAGATGGCCTTATAGCAGAGATGGCGACACAGATGAGAATACAATTGATAGAAAGTGCTAGTAATAAGGAAGATGACCGATAGGATTAATGTCCATCTTGTAGATTATTTAAAAATATTAGACACGTATTTTTTATTTCCTTACGCAATCGGTGACGGTGCGCGCGTGACATGACTTCAAGGTACATTTTATACTTAAAAATAACGTATTTGCTCCCACTCCAAAACTTTGATTCGTTTTATCTAAGTATTGTTATGTTATACGACAAAATAAAAAAAAAACGTGTCTAATATTTTTTCATTACCTAAATGACGGACTAATTAGATTTTTAATTTTCATACCCTGTCATCATCCCTATTGTAGTACCAGGATATACATACCAACAAACACAGCAGTGCTGAGCGCCATGCAGCGCTGTCCGGCGGCCCCGAAGGCGGCGCCGGCCAGCTGGTTGAGCGTGTGCTCCTTGTTGGCGTCCGGCATTATCACGCCGTGGTTCTTCGCGCCCATGTTGCTCTGGACGCGCTTACCTGGAACGATTAGAAGGGGTTATTCTCTTTTAGCATTTTGTAAAGTATAGATAAAATAGATTGGTGTTCAAATACTCATAACGCCACTCAATTTTAAGACCCTCTCAAGAATAGTTTTGTCTCTACTGCTGAACAAGATAAGACCTCCTTGAGGGGAGTTGTCATAACATCGCAGTAAGCGGTCTGTCTGTAGCGTAAACAGACAATGAAGTTTGAACAGACATTTTCAGGTTCTAATTAGTGCTCCTAACAGTAACTATGGCATAGATCTTCATATAACCATCAAATGTAAGTTAAATCAGTACCTACATTTTACTAATAAAAAACCATTTCTGAACATTGTATTGGTTTCTAAACATTCTACACACTTATTAATGAACTAACCGTTAGCAGAAGCTCTAGTGTAGATATGTTTGCCGGCGGCGTCACCACCGACGAAGGAAACTGCCTTGATGTCAGGGTGGTCACAGATGAAGTTCACCGAGTCGTGAGTACCGTGGATTACCTGTAACGAACGACATCGTCAATTAGTATATTATGAATATATAAGTATTAATTAATTGAATAGAAAGCTTTGAGTTTTACTCATTTATTAAGATATCAGTTTATTAGTAGTCACGTTTAAGTGAAATTAAAGTTAATAAAAAGGTTTTTTTGGTTGGCCCTAGTGAGCAAAAAGGTCTTGTCGGAGGTCGGATTAATTTACTAAGGTTCTAAACATTTGTGGAAATACAATATCAGGCAAAAGGTGATCTATTGGTATTTTAAAGACTACAGTGGCCCCACAATCTATGTAACCCGATAAATTATGAAAACTTTACTTTTTTCTTTCATTTCAATACATGCAGTTCTGGATATTCTCCATCCGTTTTTAGTATTTTAGGAGTACTTACGTTAACAACACCAGGAGGTGCTCCAGCCTCGTTGAGGAGCTCCATCATCATGACAGTCGCGCCAGGGTCCTGCTCCGAAGGCTTGATGATGCAGGTGTTACCGGTCGCCAGTGCCGGAGGGAACATCCACAGGGGAATCATCACGGGGAAGTTGAAGGCGGCGACACCTGACAAATAACACATTTATTTAAAAACTATGTTATACTGTATTACAACAACTTAACGCCTCGAATAGGTAGGCAGAAGTGCACATATTAAACGGTTTACACTTTTCACCATAATTTGTTATACTCACATATAAGTATATGTAATAAATTATGTTTATGTTTACGAAATAAAACAATTATGTTTAGTTAGTAATAAAAATAATCATTTTATATTTTTAATCCAAAAGTACGAGATTAATTCTTCTTATATTTTAGATACTATCTCTATACTTATAATATTTTAGATACTCACGCAATCATAGTACGACCCTGAATTAGTATTTAATTATTACTATATGCAAAACATATAGTTACGTACGAGTATGAGTAAAAGTGACATAATAATAATACAACATCATAATAAAACATGTTTTCATCTTTATCAAGTTAGCAAACAAGATAAATTGTGTAACTATGACGTAAGGATACATCAGACCATCGAAATAAGTAATAAGTACAAGATGCATTCATGAGTTTTTTTTTTTTATATTTTTACTTTTATCTTATTTTTCTTTAAATGGGTTACAGGTAGATACTCAATAAGGTCTTAAAATAAGCTATACAACGTGTAACAAAAAGGGGGTATACATATCAAATACACAGCTTCTAGATAACATAACAAACGATACGGTAAGGGTTTTTAAACAATTTTTTTCATGGTACCAAGTTATGAATTTTTCAAATCGCGCCGCCGCGTGATTCAAAATTAGGTAGACAGGTACTAGACGATCAGATTGACAGAATAAATGTTTCGTAATATTAGCGAGTGATCCCTGTAGTGTTGTGACACGTTTGTATGATTTAAAACGAAGTACCATGCGATACCAAGTATTTGGTACAAATTTTTTTTTAAACGTATTTTAAGCTGAAACTTCGTATAGAGACTCTATTCAACCTGTATTCATCAGGGCTTCTTGATGTATATGGGTATTTTGTTACACGTTGTATAAAAATCATAATTGATAGTAGAAGTGGATTTTGTCTATATGTATAATTTAATAAAATACATCGTTGAAAATATTAGATACCTAGCGTTATAGTTTACATTTTAGTTTTCGTAAGCACCAAAAAGGCCTTTACATAAGAAATACCCTTTAAGATACATGTATGGTGATAGTCATATTCGCCCGACATAGTCTTAGCGCAATAGTTATACAACCTAATATTATTTATTTATTAAAAACTACGTAATGTCTTAACATCTACATATAAAATAATCACGTGTTACGTTATCTTGTTTGTGATATAATGTTATTGTGTTTTTCATGGCAACTATATCAGTTATCATTCATTACCTAAGTAATAAGATAACTATGTGTATCACATAATGTGAATCTAAAATCACTGTATTATCAGTTCATTGTACATTATTATATTTTTAAATTTTAACTTTGTATTTTATTTAACTTGATCAACTCGATTTCTTTAAAGAATGTATCCAAAAATTATTTTATGTTGTGATTTATATGCAATCGCAAGTGTCTGATAAGAGAGAATGAAAAAAGAAAACAAATTATGCCAACCTAAAGCCTCAAATATCTTAAAATAGAAGCAAGAGGAACAAGAATAAACATCATTTCTGTAACCGAAATACCTTTTCGCTTCATTTTGAAATTAATTAAATGAAGGAGATTTTGTTCATCGAGGGAAAATAAGCATTCATTTACAAAAATAATGGTTCTATAAAGTCTTTGTAACGATCATTATTCGAGATTGAATCCAAGGAGATACAAAGGACATTACATAAATAAAATACTCGAGTAGCACAGATTATAAATGCGTTCTCTACTCCAAAATAAATGTTCAATTTGCGTAATTGATCTGGCAATTCACTGTGTATTCGAGGTGCGTGGGTCGAGCGCAGCGTAAACAAAAATATTAGATAGTTATTTTTACTGAACTTGACTTTTGTTTCACCCGGGTATATCCTGAAACTACGACTACGGACAAATGGACAGCAGATCTCCTATAAAATTTTGATAACCTGCATTGCTCAATGTGAAACAAGCGAGAAAAAAACATCTAGTATGATTAGCTCGCGGTAAATATGGTAAGTATTATAATCTAAAGAGGGACGTATTTAATCTGTTGTGAAAAACATCAATGTTGACGATGCAAATGATGACGATTCTGAAGATTATGATGATTCATTTATAAGTACTGACCTCCAACAACACCCAAAGGCACTTTGTAGCTGTGTGTGTCCATGTCTTTGGCGATGTTCTGGATGCAGTCGCCCAACTGAAGGGTTGTGATGCTGCAGCTGTTCTCCACTGACTCTGTGGATTAAGTTTAAAGAAAGATTAACTTCCCGTATGCCGTATATAAGACAACAAAAGAAAACACATTGTATCTCGCGTGGATCCACGTTCCAGACATACGAATTAATGACACATAATAGCCTCAGGGTGTCTACTTTTCTATATGAATAAGGTTTACTTACGGATGCCTCTGAGAACATCTCCTTCAGCATCAGCGAGAGTCTTGCCTTGTTCCTCTGTGATCTTGGCAGCGAGCTTACTCTGGTTCTCTCTCAACAGACGAGCGAATCTGTGAAAATTTGATGAAAACTTTATTTGTCATTGCTAAGGATATACCAGCTTTACTATATTGAAAAGAAAACTGTTTTGTAACGCAATTCCTGTTGAAAAATGTTGTTGTATCTAATATAAAGATTTCCAAAGAAGCCTATCAAACAATAATACATGAAAGGCCGAATAGGATAGTATTCAAAAATGGACATTAGATAGTCACATTTCATCACAGAAAAAACGTACTTATAATTACTTCCATACAAGCTATTTTCTCATAAAGCCTTTGGAGTACAATACATACCTGAACATCAGTTGTTGTCTGGTCATAATAGTGCTTTGGCTCCATGATTTGTAGGCCTTCTTAGCTGACTCCAAAGCAGCGTTCAATTCGTCCTTAGTGGCTTCAGGTACCCTTTAAATAATCACACAAATTGCTTATTAATTTTCGTCATTATTCTCATGCAGATAAGGTATGCATTTTTTGTCTGATCTTTTTAACCTGTCTCTTATCGGTAGGTATGATAAAAAATACGTCATACTTCAAAAATATTGTAGTCGAGTGGTATAGGCTCTAGAGTAATAAAAATAGATACCATTTCTATGATATTTACTTAATATGATATAGTTTTATATTTGGTATAGGTCTGAGGCTTAAAATATTACATACAAAGAGGGTTTGTATGAGGCTCAAACAATTTACCTTAGTTTTTCACAAAAAGCGTTTTGCCACACCCCCAAAAATGAAAGAACATTATGTAACACATTTTGCCTCTGACTTTGTTTTATTATATTACATAAGCATGCTAGATAAATAAAAACCAATCGTATAAGTTATATATGAAGGCAAATAAATATGAGATAACCAAAAGTAGTGTTATCAGTAATCAAGTCAGCATGAGGCCAGATTTGGTATACTTATGTGTGATAAAATACTGAATAAAATTTTGATTAAGGTGTGTCGCTAGGCTGTATAATCTAACTAGTAGCCACTAAAAGAATATCTACAGATTACTGTATGGTCAATAATTTAGAATGTGGTTAGCAACACACTCACTACAAAAAGACCATTAATGTTTAAGCAACCTGTAATAACTATAACGAATATGCTAATTACTGCCAAACAACAAAGCTATTTACACAATGATAATATTTCTTTCGAGTTAAAAATCATTGCGTTTGGTAAGATCTAACACAAAGAATAAATATTGACCAAATTGACTATGTCATTCACACCAATGAAAATAAATTGGCTACAATTGCTTCTCTTGTAACACTCAAAATTGATTGCAAGTATGCCTGCCAAACATGCATGACAAAATATGCATATTGATTTAATGTTCCATCTGCATTATACAACATTTTCAAAGAAATAAACAAAAAAATAACTGTAACTATGATAATGAAATTGTTATTGTATTAACAGGTGCTTGAAAGACTAAATGCATGAATGCAATGGAATCTATAGAAGTATACAATGACTACAATAGGCAGTGTTAGATACTATGTCAATGATATATAATTCGTTTTAAACCAGTTCGCTCCAGTTTCCCCTGTCACTAGTATATTCTCGTGTGCTGTAAGTGCATTAACAAACATACAAATTCACAGACAGACACATACCAACAATCTGTTAATCACATGAAGAGTTATAACTCTAAACTTACGTTCATAGGGCATACATAGACCTCACAGCCTGTCTCCCATAGAGGTAGGCAGACCTACCTATTCTAAACGCCAATTGCTATGATTCTTGTACACCTCTTTCGCTTCATCAACAGTCATCAGTCTTTTCATGCATGCTCAGTTAAAGGTAGTTTTAATTTGTCCTTCTTTAATATATCGTCCAATCAATGAACAGCTATATGTCCGTTTAGGATGCTCTCTACCTACCTATTCTAAACTTATTATAGCTATGTGACTTACCTGCCAATAACTTCATTGGTGGCTGGGTTTGTGAGCTCAATCCAGTTGTTAGTCTTAGATTCCACAAACTGTCCGTCAATGAACAGCTTTGTGGTATACATCATTAATTATATGTATATACTAAGACTACATAAACTACACTACTGAACATGTTTTTTTCATTTGCAGGGATCATTTCAAACTATCTATCTACCTTACTAAAACCTTATAAAGCAAACCTCTATTTAACTTTTAAAATTCTATATAATTGTTGACAGCATCAAAACAAACTAATAAAGCTTCTTTTTGTCACTACATACAAGCATCTTAATTAATTTAAACAGAAAGAAATAGAAAACCCATTACATAACAATTACCTACTTGATAAGAGATACAATTATACTAATTATGGTATAATTTCTACCATAATTCCTTTATCTTTAACTTTAATTTCATTACAAACATAATTATAGTTATTTGATGATACTGCTCACCACATCACGATCACAGAACAAACAACTTTATGTATATGTAATTAAGTTCCAAAAAGTCTTTGCATTGCTGAAAAAGATAAGTTAATTGATTGAACTATACTTTGGACTGTTACTGACATTGTTCAACTTTATCACTAATGTATAAAGCTGAAGAGTTTGTTTGTTTGCTTATGTGAATGGAACTACTGGTCCAATATGAATAATTATTTTTGTATTGGATACATTTTACAAGGAAGGCTATAAAACATTTCACCAAGACCAATAGAAGCTAAGCATTGGGTGCAAAATTATGTAAATACGAAAGTAACTTGTAACATCTCTGTTTTTTCTTTATGCCTAAACCATTGTACTGATTTGAACAATTCTTTTTGTGTTGGATAGTCCATTTGTTAAGGATGATTATAGACCATGATCTATAGGAGCCGAGCAGAGCGGGTTAAACTTGCAGAAGTAACCTTAGTGATAAAATATGACTGTGACATTTCTTAAATAAATCTGTGTGGTATGCTCAATTGCGCATAAACTCATCACTTGTAAAAAATATTAAATTTTTGGTTGAAATTTATCAGACAAACTTAGTTCAAATTCTTTTGGACTTGTATATTACATCAGTTGTATTGCTAATCCCTAAAGTAAGTTCCTCCTGTATTTTTCAGTATAGTAATCTATCACTGTAGACATGATGATTCCTTATTCTAATAGCCTATTCTCACATCGGTATTGTGTAAACTCAATGAAATTTTCAAAAGTGAATAAATGTGACATGTTGAAACTAGAACATCAACATTCAACTGCGCAGCAGCATATCTCTATAACTTATAAATAATGTAGCCAGTTTAAATACCAAATCATGTGAATGTATAAACCTCCTTTGTTTGTCTATAAAACAGCTACTTATTGACAGAAAAAGGGAAAAGGAAATCTTTTACGATATTCTTTGGATGGAGATGTTTACTGTTATAGAAATATTTTAATGAATTTTTTTCTATCTGTCCAAATCTGTCTGTATCTGACCAATCACCTAATGGTAAGCAATCGCCGCCGCCCATGGATACTTGAAACTCCAGAGGCATTACAAGAGTGTTGCCGGCCTTTTGAAGTTGAGGAATTTAAGGATATAATTAAATCATATAATTATGAAAAAATGTGGCTTCATGTAACTGGCTATAGCACCAATAGCACTAGTAATTTCTTATCTAAGAAAAACAACTATCTTACACAAAATCTTAAGACCGACACGTTCATATAAGTGTAGTTTTATTTTTAACTAAGAATTAGTACTGGAATGTATGTAGTAGTGTAATTCAATTCCCATAATTTATGATACCGGTCAGAGCAGTTCTTGTTTAAATATTTATAAGCCGATAACGTGACTGCGCACAACGTGCAGCTTTATAATACACATGTTGAATTAATAATGTCTAATGAATAAAAATAAAAATGAAACTCACTTCAGTTTTCAATAACTTCAGCATTGCAGAGGCCATGGCTGTTTTTTTTTTATTTTATCGTGTTAAAGATAACAGCCAGATCTGTGAGCGGCCCTTAGGCGTGAAGGGGGCAAAGCCAACTGATTAAAATACATATATCTGACCTTGAATAGATAAACTTGAATTTTATTTGTCGTCATGTATCGTAAAGTAGGATTGTTTTGATTTTCGGTAAGTAAAATTATTTGACATTAACGTTCCGTTTCAAGTCAAATTTCACTTTATTTATTTTACATCTACAGTTCGTTAATAACTCACAACATAATTATTTTAGTACATATATAAATATTTAATCATACAGATTAATTTTTGCCGTATACTTTAGCGGTAACAGAACATTGTTTATTATAAATTTCAAACTACTTCTCGTATAATGGAACGGACTAATCAGTTTTGTGATTGACATTTTGCAATTATGAGTTACCAGTAACCTAAATTAATATGCCATAAAAATTAAATTAAATTATTCTAATATTAATCTAGTTTAACCAAATTAAAATTGGATCAGAAATTATATTATTTTTGCTACATTTAAAATACTGCTACATCATTTATCATTGAACTAGTAACACCGACACAACATAATTCTTGTTAATAACACTGATTATTCATAGATGTCGCTACAAGTCTCAACTAAAGATCATTTTTTATTATTTTCCTCTACCTTCAATAATAAAATTCTTTGTCACAAAGCATGATTTGTATAAAATATGAAGCGGAACTGTTTTGAGACGTATAAGTTATGATAGGCAACAACTACTACCTTTGTTGTGTCAGTTCGTCCGTTAAACAGCAAATTATGGTAAATCAGGAAGTAGATAATGGTGGAATCTTAAATGATGGAAGGATAAACAAGGGCTCGATGACATGTCACGACATGTACAATATTGTTGTTATTTTAGTAGCACGTTTTGCATCCGGTAGGGTTGCCACCGTGGTCACAAAGAGCCGTTGATTGCTGACTGGAGCACAGCGGGCCACTGTGCTGATAAGTCGACACTTGATCAAACAGAGACATAGTAACTCTACTGTGCGAGGTATTTAATATCTACTTACATGTTTTCTTCCATAATATTCGTATTCAGTGTCCCATAACAATAACGAGATTGAGCTACCGTGACACTGGTAGATACACGGGTAGATAGGTACTTATGTATTGTATTACTACCTTCGCACTTCGGTATAAAGTAAAACATTATATTAAAACTATTAAAAGTACTAATAAAATATTAGCTGACATGACAACATGATATCCTCTACATTTTTTATACCTTGTTATAGATATTTCACCACCCATTATTTTAAAGAGAAGTTCCATTATATAGATCTTTCTGCATCTAGGCATCAAATCGTAGATATTGTTGCAAGTTGTAGGTGTAAGTGCTACAGTGCGGACAAAGTAACAGGTTAACCGGGGCTCCAACTCAAGGCGTGAGAAGGAACGGGGTGGTTTTTAGTCAGTAAGAGTCTGACACTCCCTCTCGCCTCACCCAACATTACTCTTAGAGCCACCAACAATACAGTGTAATGCTCTTAGGTTCTATTTTAGTGTGTAGAAAGAGAATATTTCCATAAACATTTACACAGGTAAAATATCTAGGTTGCTGTCATAATCTCAAGATTACGAAGTTAGTGATTTTGTAAGTTTTTTAATTCAATTCGTATTTCAATACGACGCGACGTTTCTTGGTTATCGAATCAGTCTTCCGTATTTATTGTGCTCAAAACTCAATACAAACTATAAGTGGAACTCAAACAAAACAAAGCTGGTGAGTGGTTGTTTGAAAGTGAGTATGAGTTAGGTACATTTCGAACTCAAACTACCGGCTTCAAAAACCGGCAACGCACCTGTGACTCCACTGGTGTTGCGGGTATCCATGGGCAGCGCTGATCGCTTACCATTAGGTGACCCGTCTGCTCGTTTGCCACTTATTCCATAAAAAAACTCATTCGTGCACTGCTCCTCTGCAGACCCCTTCTAGACGTGAAGGCGCGATGTTATGTAATGTTATCTACCTAAGTACCTACATAACATACCAAGTCTATGATTATCTATCTAAATTCCAACAAGGCGAAAGTTGACTGATAACACGAAAATAAATTCGATCAACAGCTACCTACCTACGTTTCGATTAGCACGTAGGAAAATCTCCGCAGTTTAGGTAGGTACAGCTAGTTGGTGCCTACATTATGTAAATGTCTAGCTGCCTAGGTGTGGAAACGATCTTTCAATGCAACAGAGGCGCACGTAGGTAGCCTGATAAGAGGGTCAACGACCGGCCTATCGGTCATGCACACAACGACTCACCGTTGCGAATGAGTCTACACACACACATGCGCACACATTGAAACAACTGATTGAAAATGCGGATGAAAATTTAATATCGTAAAACAGTTTCCATCTTATAACCACGATAAAAGGCGACATTTCCACTATTCGAAACAAAACTTCACTCTAAAGAAATTTTCCTGCGTTCCGTCGCACCATGACTCACTTTCAGCTAGAGTGACGAGACAAAGAAAAATACATTTTAAAATTAAAACAAAGAGCAATGTCCATGTAAATCACAAAATTATACGCTTCAAACAACATTTTTGGCTTGTAATTTATTTGCCGTTTAAGTAGGAAGAATGCTGATTTTCCGTAAACAAAAAGAAACTATTTTTAAATCGATAAAACAATGGCTCATTACATAAATCAAAGCTTGGTTCGAATACGAATCAAATAAACGTTGTGGTTCCCTTCGTTTGAACTTCGGATCACGTTGACTGACAAATGGATTAATCCGTAGTTTAAACAGAGAAACGAAATTGTTCTTAAAATATGCCAGGAAATACAGCTATCGCATTCGATCACATTTATGTTTTCAGTAAAATAGGTTGTATGTTAGACGGTACGAGCATGGCTTGTAGCTCGAACAATCAGCAGTAGTTTCAGTGCATTTGTTTCGCTAGTTCAGCTGAACATAAACTATTTTATCTAACTTTATTATTTCATGGAACTAAATCAATTTAGACGGATGGCATATTAAAATGTTTACTGGCGTGTGTGGCAGGCAGTTGGTATGACGAGGTCCTGAGCTTGTTACTGCTTAGCGGTGGTAACAGCACCTAAAATCATCAACAAAGTAAGTAAGTGAGTAGATCTTATCGTAAAACATGATTTTATCCAAATTGAAATACCCAACAATACATAAACAAGATTGAATGACTTTGCCATGTAACTGTTCGACGAGGTTACTCGA
This sequence comes from Spodoptera frugiperda, assembly GCF_023101765.2. Taxonomy (NCBI): domain Eukaryota; kingdom Metazoa; phylum Arthropoda; class Insecta; order Lepidoptera; family Noctuidae; genus Spodoptera; species Spodoptera frugiperda. The sequence continues at coordinate 6,468,202 of NC_064217.1, read as the reverse complement.
CTAGTTTCAAGACATGTGCGGGGCCCTTAATCAGTACGTATGCGCGAAGAATAGGCAATAAATTAATTTTAAGCAATAAATTAATGAGGAAAGATGAATTATAACAAAACAAAAATATTAATGAAATAAGTACGAGTGTGGCTAGAAAATCCATACTACAAAATTAATTATAACTATGCATGAAACACTGGACTTTATTAGTTTTATAAATAGGTTAGTTAATTGCACACATTGAACGGATTTTATACAAATAGATGTGACTGTGTTACTATTTATCTCTGTACGAGAATCAATGCTTTTATTACATTATGTACATTAATTGCGCAACTGCAATTACTGTACACAATACACAATAAATAACACTATGACTGTAAAAGATCATGTAAACAACTACGTAGTCTTACATTTTGTTTTGTTGCTGATAAATAATCGACTAATAACTGTCTCTATCTGGTACTTATAATCGAAAGTCAGTGTAATTTGTAGAGGATTTGTGAATGTTTATTTCGATGACGCAATAAAAAGTAAATAATCAGTACCTATATCCTTTCTAAATACCTAACTTTAATTGATTCGTTAGAAGGTGATAGACATGCTACATTTCGCGTGAATTTAATTAAAACAGTGTTTAAATGTTATTAAAAATCTAAACTAAAATAAAAATGGCTGTTAAGGAATGTGATGCATTTAACAAACTGTTTTTATAGGAAGATTGTGTATATCTACCATAAAGTTATGCCGTTCGCGGATGAAACCGCGGGTTAGTGAGATATTAATTTAAATTACGCAACCGCAATGCAATAAAACGTAGAGAAACCACAACACATAGGTAGATATTATTATGTAGATAGGTACTTACTCTGTCTGAGATTTTTAATCTTCACGAGACGGTAACTCACAAATTACCTCATTATAATAATGAATATCCCGATGTAAGGATTCCAGGAGACAGGTCATGGAGATAACCCCTCCCGTCTCGTCGGAAAGCATTTTCAATTCATACCAAGTTTAGCATGCAGACACAATTGATCACGATTTTCATGCAAATATTTCAAGGTAAGGACTCGGTTGTAAATAAGATAACGTATAATACAATGTGTGAATCACAATCAACACGTTGTTTTGATGTCGATCCTTATTTTTAAATATGACGTCCGCCATGTTACATTACTTACGTTCGTATGAGCTGCGTACGCGCTGAAGTCCACGTTTTTCGAAGAAATCTCTCTGTCTGCTGTCATTAATTTTCCTCGAATGGTGACTAAGAAAGTACCTGTACAACATTTTATTTGGTATTTATATTATATGAAGTTGCAGAGATACCCCTGCCCTATCCAGTGGTAACGCAACATTATCACTAATGGTTTTCCAAAAAATATTTAGGTACATTCGACTCTGTATAATTCAAACCTTCGATAATTCAAATCTCCCAGTAATTTGAAGATCTCTATATTTCGAACTAAATCAATATATTTTTGGGCACTCAGTAATTCGAACAAAAACGTCATTGCTATGTAACCGAAAGGGACAGAAAGACCTCAGAGTTTGCAGAGGAAAGCACACCTAAATTCTGAGGCAAGTTCAAATGTCGGACCATTTGATAATTCGAATAATCGGTAATTCGAAATTCATATTTGAACCTACTAAACAAAATCAAAAACACTTTCTTTCTGTTGCAAAAAGCAAGTAATACATGATTAATTTACTGACGCATCAACGCTAGCCGATTAAAAGATCTTATTTATGGTTGAACAATAACAAATTATTTGTCACAAATATCTTAATTACTAGCTTATGTAGATTACTAAAATAATATACTCGATGATGTACGATTATGAAAGTGAAATAACGAAATGTTTGATAAAAATGTACTTACCTTCACTATCTACAAAAATGTCTAGGTACATTGTATCGAAAGATGAATGACCTTACGTTCGTTGCCAAGGCGACTCGCTTTATTATTAATGTACCTAGTTATTATGTTTAATAGAGTGTCATAACAAGGGATTACTGAGTGCTATATTACTTGGACCATTAATCAAATGACTGCAGGCGAATTGAGAAATAGGTAGTCAAAACGTTTATGGGTGACTCTAGTATTTGTTTGTGAAAGACTAAATAAAAGGTGTTTTATCTAAATGTTGATAACGGAGTATAAAAACAATAGCAGGCAAGTGATAAACATATTAAATATCCGGATCGTACTTTGTTTGTGTTAGAATTCAAGAATGTTTTTTTTTCTGATTTTTTTGTTTACAAAGAGCCTGGCCTAATAGACTTAGCTGCTGATGAAAAGATCAAACGAAGGATTGTGAAAAAGCCAATTGAACTGAGATCTTTTTAATATAACGGGTTTAATATTACCCTTTAACTGCCATCAGAAAACTAATGAAGGCAAATCCTTCAGCACGTGATGTAGTTGAGTCAAGTCTATAGTTAGGTCAAAATTTTCTCATCTGCGCAGGCTCTTAAATTCTATGTTGGTTGACTGGTCATAAACAGACTTATTTGGATTAGGAATGCAATTTACTCGTTTACTGATTCGGATATATCTAAGTAGTATACTAATCTTACAAACTTCTTACTTAGATACCTATTACTTTAACAACCGCTGAACCTGAAGACCTTTCTTTTTCTTAAGATACTTTAATCTTCTGAACTTAAAGGTCACTCACTTCTAACTTCTATATTTATTTAAACATTACTTCTGACTAGAAGAAATCCTATAGGTACATCCTATGCCCTGTATAGGACATCAAGTCAAAAGAGGTCTTAAACAACAACCTAGGACAACAAGCAGTCAAAACTTAGGCTTAGTCGCTGATAAAAATATTTTGGCCAGTTCTTTCAGTTTCAAAACACGTAGGTTTAATAGATAAGCGGTATCATCTCATTATTATTTAGGTACCAACCTACTTGAGAATTGTGAATGATATGATGCTTCAGACAGCCGGCTGATAACATTGTTTTCTACTTATTTAAGTACGTATGTATGTATTTGTAGATGTCTACAGTAAATAAGTATTCGCATCCGCTCCAATTTATGCTAAGTATTACATTTTCATTACAATGTTTGCACAATTTTTAGCAACGATATCTCGAGGGTGCCTTCCCTATAAAACTTGTGATGAAAGTAATGATGTTTTGAAATACATATTCTACTTGGCTACTTCGTATAAATAAGCAATGAAAGGCATATTTCCTTCTCAAACGATGTTCGAATCTCAAAGAGTTCTCATGTTGTAGAGTCTAAAACACCAAACGATAATACGCTTTGTTTTCAATTGCATCTAACCGGACCTTAAAAAGTTCATTTGGTTTTACAATAAAATTAATTTCGTGTACAATGTATGTATGCTTACGGTAAGAGTGAATAATTGAAAATATTAATAATGATCTAGGATTATTAATAATTACCGAAACTCGATAAAAGTGATAAATTAATCACATTTGTCGGTTATTATTAATAATATTACCCTTGTAGTGATAAATGTAATAAGTGGCCAAGATGTTATTAATATTTCCGTTAAACGGTAATATATACAATGTGATAGGGTTGGGACTTCTAACCCGTTAAGGCTGAGTACTACATCTAATTTTATCGCCAAAAAAAATAATATGGGTGGTTGAACCCCTAATTGATATTGAAAAATAGTGATTTTTTCGGTAAAAATAATTCACAAATGTTTTTTTCTAAAAACATTATCAAACATATGAAAAAAGTAATGAATTAGTTATCCAAGGTTATTAGCTACCGTTTGTCGTTTTTTTTTTGTTTCTATGACGCATACAACCTTTGATATCAAAAAAATTAAAAAAAATATTAAAATAGCCATAATTTTTATGGGGAGGGGATTCGACCCATTCGACCCCCGACTTTAGACCATAAAATTAGGTGTAGAACTCCCTTAACGGGTTAGAAGTCTCAAGTTCACATTGTGTTTACCGTTTATTGACTTGCACAAGAAATTTTGTTGGATTCTAATAATACTTTTAAAATTTTAATTTGTTACATTTATAGTGCTACAAAGATTTACAGGCAAGCCAAATATGATTGTTGATTTTAGGATTCGTGTTGATTTTATTAATGAAACAATAATTGTTTAATTTTTTTTTTGTTATAATTTTATGTACCACGAAAGACTTTCTTGCATAAGTTATGGTAGATTAAATTTTTAAAAGAATTTTATCAATTTTGTGATAAATGTGCCCTTTTTGGCGAGGCGAGAGGGTGTGTCAGAATTTTACTGACTAAAAACAGTTCCTACTCCTGCTTTTCGAGCCGGAGCCCCGGTAAATAAGCTACGTAGTCCGCATTCCGTTCAATTTTCGATTTAAGCTATTATTATTTTCTAATTTTAGCACTATTTGTGTACCTGAAATGTATGCTGAAATCTTCAAATTACAAAACTTAAGGGAATAGTTTTCATAGTTCACAATGAGTGAATTTGTTGTCCTTTCGTTTTAAAGCAAGTTGTACAAGTAACCTTGTTTGTGTGATTTCTAATTAATATAATCGTAAGGTGTGTTTAATATTATAAATAAATACCGGCTGATCAAAAAACATTGGGTTTATATTTATTTTATTACTTTCACCAATATGTGTCGTGAATTATTAATAATTACTGCTAAAAGTAATAAATTTCGATCAATTTTCACATTTACCAAAACGTGTGATTATTATTAATAATTTCGTAAAATTATTAATAATTTTCAATTAATCAGATTTACCGTAACATGTATATGTATTCAAATGAGTCAGAATGTCATTTGGTGGTTAAATTATTTCATTGTAGGTACAAGTTGTGTACGATCAGCTGTTTCAAGACACAAGACGTTAGTTCAATAAAATTCTCCATTTCCTTTCTTTTCACTTGGTGACAATAACACATGTTACACATGGGGTATCAAACAAAGGTCCTCGGTTTACATCACGGAAGAATTTTTGGGTTTAGAGTTTGTAATTGTCCTTTTTTTAGATAGTAGGACCTAAGGACGCTTGAATTTACGTCTAGCATACTATGCTCCTAAATAGACTAAATCTGGGTCCCCCACGGTGCAATATAAACATGGCTCATCGAGTCTGTAATTTTCCTAAAGGTTACGTAACAAAATCTTAAAATTAGTACCTACACAAGCTTCTTTACCTCTGACTACGCCATCTAAAACTGAAGAAAAAGCCACAATATTATTACTTTATTAGGTAAGTAGGTATCTACATAGGTATGTTGTTATATGTATTTGTGGGAATTAATTCCACTAGTAACAACAAACTGTAGAGGTATTATAACGTTCATGGAAAATAGTGTTACAATATCACAATATGACGGTTTTAAACTCATAATACTTGTGAATACTAATACATATTATTACAACAACATTTATTATTTAAACACGATCTAGTCAGCCGCTGAAATTTCCGAGAAGCGACGGTGACTCATGTGCTGTGGTGCAAAGTAACCATGCACCTCATGTGTCTCCCAGCTGTAATTTAGCGCGAAGAACTAACAATGGCGAAGCGTTATGTGCACGATTACCAGAAAATTAATCAAAAATGTGACTAAACAGTGACGCTTCGAAATTTTTTGTGAACCAGGTTTCGAATTGTAGGTATCCCCGGAACAAAAACATTAGGCAGTTTTCCAGGCGTTATACTCATATGACGTCATTAGGATTTTCGATCTGAATCACGAGTATAGGTAAAAATAGTTTTATCTAGAATTCTAGATTATTAGATAGACATTTCTTAGGAATAATGAGGAAGAATATGTGTTATCAGGTACTCAGATAATAAGATTTTTTTGTCTCGACAATAGTGTTCTACATCTCGTGTTTAACAATTATGACTTAGTGGATATTAGTCGCATATCCATTGATACTATATAAATAATACAAGTCCCAGTCGCAGCAGTAATCCAGCAGACCAATCACGTAATTGGTGCGCAAACGCATATCGACGCACAATCTCGCAGTACGTTCTCTATTTGAGAGCTAGGTCAACGCACGCCGTACTTATCGCTCATTTAGCTATAAACAAAGTTTATCGAACGCACACGCACCACACAATAGCTTGGAACGACATTAAATTCACGTATACTGCCTACTACCTACAACAGTAGCCAGTTTTCAGAACAATCACTCGGTTTATACGTTGAACTTTAAATATTTGCATGGATTTTTACATTTCTTGAATAAGAATTAAGTGTTTAATTAAATAATTAGCTGGGATTTATTAATAGATTGTTTCATCATTATCGGAATATGTTCACTGTGCTGAATGAACTATCATTTTCTTGCTTGGCTTACCGCTGACAGCAGTACCGTAGTTAGAGTTATAAATATTGTAAAATTGTGCTGCATTTTAGGACGTAGTACGTGCGACTCAGTAACCTTAGTACGAGTTTGCTTTACGTTTAAAATAATCGAAACGAGAGCGCGTTCTTGGCCAGCACGAATGAACCAGCCAATAAGAGCGCCGAACGCGCTTTCATTTCGATCTCGTTGAACGTAAAACTAACTCGTACTAGGCCCTCTGATTGATTGATCGATTGATTCGAGCCGGCCAATGAACGCGCTCTCGTTGCGATTACTTTAAACGTAAAGCAAACTCATACTAGGGGTACAAGTCTGACGAATACTTAGATTATTTACTTATTTCACTAGTGTTGTTTAGATTATACTTATTCTTTACGCCATATTTAGTACGCAGTATTTTGGCAACTATCAAATATCAACTTTCTTATTACCCACCTACCAGGCGATATGTTTAAGATAAGCTACACAAACATCCGGCAACCGTTTAGGTACTATTACCTATCTATTAAAAGCCTCTGTAGATAGGCCTTGCTTATCATAAAGTAGTCTCACTAGACTTTTTATCGTTCTAAAATATATTTTTGTTATAAAAACACACTAATTAGGTATGCAATAATTTTAATTACAAAGACGGTGACGGAAGCATACATATGTTGACCGATAACATGTTTCGTTTTCGACGTAGGTACAGGTCGTTGCTGTGGTAGTCAACAGCTCATCAAGCTACCCAAAATTGTCTAATTTCTTCAATAGATACTCGACCTTATTACAAGATATTATAGTTGAAAAATTACAAAAAGAAATACAGTTTATGTACCAATAACCATGTATAAGTGGTTAAACAAATGGCGAGCACTTGGATAAATAATAAATGTATCCGTATTGTTCTCTTTTCCTGCTTACGACGCGTTACACTTGTACCACCTCACTGCATTAAGACTTACCACCACCATAATTAGATGGGTGCGTTCTTTTTACCAATAATACTTCAATAATACAAATGCATTCCTAAAGTTCGCGCAACCGGATCGATTTTGGAAATATACCTACAAGCACCTGCTTTTTTGCACCTTTTTTTATTTGAAAACCGGTAAATTGGCGCCGTTTAGTTAAATTTAGATTTGGTTGGACCCGTCGAACGAGAATCGAGAAACCGAAGGCATACAAATACGAATCGATTCGAATTTAGAATGTTTTGATAACAAATATTCTTAAATTGCATTTTTTTCTGCTAAATTTTGTTAGGACATCTTAAGACTTGGTCGTGAATTGGAAAGATAATGACCTAAAAAAAGTTCTTTATATATTTGTATATATCGATCGACAGGGACTACCCTGTCCCTCGATATATACTGATATATTATAGGTATAATACCACTAAAGATTTATAATATGGCTCTAGTTACAACGTGACTGAAATGCTGTTTTTTACGTAACTATCTTATAAATCCCATGCATCAGAAGTGGCTATATCTTGCCATATTTTCGGTAGTATTTCTAAACTGAATCAGAATTATTCAGGATTACTGATGAAGAGGAAATAATAATTCACAAATTGCAATACCAACCGGAGTTTTAACCTCGACGATACCTGATGCAGGATACTACATAAATGTATGCAGATATGTCAACAAGTAAATAGGTTTTCGTAAAAGATAACAATGTTTGTTTCTTACATTTTCACGGCCAAATCTCAAGGAAAAATTGAATAAAATTGTATATGGAACTGTTTTGAAGATTGTTCAGTCCTTTTTTCGGTACAGGAAAAAACCTTCAAAGCTTCTAACTCTTGAGGAGGAAGACTAGGGAATGTTAGGAAAGGAGAATTGGTTAGAAGTGGCAGATCTCCAAGAAATTTTGTAGGACATAGGACACAAAAGACGCTACTGCCAGTAGCTAACAACTGTTCTAATAAGTAAACAATTAATACCACAGCCTGTCAAATATCTGTAATACCATTCAAACCTTATCGTGTTGAAATAAAGCTGAAAATCTAATAACCCAAGTAAACCCGTAAAGTATTTTGTCCAATCAAAGGGTCGATGGCTGTGTTTACTAAAAGAAATGAAGTGACACAGGTGATTCTTCTATTTGTTTACTGCATACCATTCCCTAATGTTACGATGTTTGCTTCAGACAAATATATTCACACATTTTATTATGTCTTCTTTACATTTTAAGTTGGTTTTACTTACTTTGGTACTTAATTTTGATTAATTTCTGCTATTGAAAAGACTGCCTTGTTAGTCGAGTCGCAAGTGCGTCTGCCGGGCAAGGGGTCTCGGGTTCGATTACCGGGCACAGTATTGGTGGGTTGTGGTATATGGTAATAGGCTCACCCTCCATTACATGGGACTTAAACGCAAAACGTGAAAAGTATGTCCCATAAGCCCATTGCGTGCTGTAATGAGCTTCTCTGCCTACCCCTTCTGGGATAAAAAGCGTAACGATATGATACGTAAATACTTAAATTCTAAAACTCCATATCGTACAGGGTTCATCATCATCATCGGCTTCTTTTAATAAGAAAACTAGCGATAATCCTAAGGCCTAGCGAGATTAAGTGAAGACCGCAATTTAAAGGTTCATGTTTATCAGGGCACGCTGCTGTCCAATCTTTGTCAAATGTGTAGTCCCTTTGCCGGCTTTTGCAACAAACTAGAAGAGTCGGAGTACACATAATAATATATTCTACTTTATCACCACACAACTCCTTTTGGTTAAATTAAACTGATTAAACATATCAGTTTCCAATCGTCCATTGTTAACAAAGTACAAATTCCGTTGTTGACCTCTCTTGTTATTTAGTGCATGATAAACTCACATTGTTATGACTCGATCAATATAATCTTTTATTGCATAAATCATCGGGAAATGGTCGTTACGTGTTATCTTATCAGCACTCCATTATGAAGTTTACAAAAGAGACACAAAAAGACGTGTTTGGAAGTTGGAGTTTATTATTTTTTATTTTCAGTTAAATCCAGCCATTTCCACATCGATAGCCCGAAACCTTACACTGAGGGACTTCTTCCTCTACATAAAAGGAGTTTGCCATTATCCCTACGCTTACCAGATTGTAGTAAAGGTTCAGGTTTACCAAAGTTGGCTCTATACCAGCGCGAAGACTATTACTACAACATCAACATCAACAACAGGCTATAAGTGGCCACTGCTGACCAAGGCCTCTTCTCACACGGAGAAGGTATATTACTATACGGGAGAGTATTATACATAAATGTATTGTATTCTGTCGTCACCAGAAGGTATATCTAAGATTATGTTAGCTAAATATTTAGCCATCATCTTAGACAGATCCAATAGGAGATGAAATTGACGAACTGGAATCCTTCTACAAGGATATACTGGCCACAGAGAGCTTTCCACTGAGGAGTGAATCGCCATTAGGGAGGCATTAGTCCTGCAGTGGACTAAACACACAATCACGACTAAAAACAAATAAATAATGTGTGCTAAAACATTTGACTTTGACTTTCATTGCAAATACTTTCATTAACAACAAATGTGCTAACATTTCATAACGTAACGGATAAAGCAAAAAAATGGCAGATAAATTGTTATAATTTCATAATATTGTGTAAGTAAATACGATCAATGTAGCAATTACTACAATCATTACACGATTTAATCATAATTAACGATGATTGCGTGTTTACTTGTTGATATCTTGGTTGCGTGTGCGCAGACAACCGCACAGGACCGGCAAAAGCCATTAAATGACGTTCTAATACTTGCTATAAGTCGTGTCGGCGGAAATTGCTAACATAAAATTATTTTTACAAAGGGGTAAATGAAGGTGTCCTTATCTTTACATAACAAACCTAACGTCACGCCTTTTGATCTCCGAATTAAATAGCTAAGAGTCATCGCACACATAAACGGCACGGCGTTTTTTGCTTTGGTAACAACAGAAAAATGCTGTAAGCGCGCTGCCAGCGCGCGGACCGTGCAATTACAGCCTTACTGTATTGACGTAATGAAATACATCATATTTTCAATGAGTTCTTTATATTAGGGGTCGTGCGACATTGCCACATACTGGACTATAATGCTATTAATTACTGACATTATTCTAAAACTTCCGATTTTCCCCGAACCCGCACTTATTTATATGACCACAAAATCAACGAAGCAGTTTTAATGAAAACTCTATCTAACCATGACTTTTCTACCCGTAGAGAAAAGCGAAAACTTAGTGTGACATTTGCGTTTGCACCCATTCGACAGGCGATACGGAAATTGTGTTACTAATAATAAATAAATCAATATTGACTCAGTGTTCGTGAAGTGGCGTTGAGACCTACTTTCCACCGTATCATCAGACTGTAAGTCTCCAATAACCATGTTAATGGAAGGAAGTAGGTATCAAGACAATCGTCTATCGAGATTACAGCTATCAGTTTATAAATGTTATCATTATCACAATAAAACACACCACAAATTTTCCTTCACGCATTTGGGTGTCAATTAAGATTACTTATTCTGTATGTTTTGCTGATTACTTTCGTTTTGGAGAAATTTTAGGTCTTTTAGGATGTTTTATCGCCATGATCACATAATGGGTGTGTCTCCTCTACAAGGGTAAGGATATTTACAAACTCGGAACATTTTAAAAATACCTATACCGCTTCAACTCAGCAATAAACTTGTCATTTTGAACATTAACTATTATATCGTATGATATATATTTATATAACATAACGTCAAAACAAAAAGGCCGAAAGCGCGCGGTCTGTATGCTGGCAGCGCGCTTACAGCATTTTTGTATTATTTTCAAAGATGATCCATTATGTATCCTTTAAGACATAGCGGAAAACTAGTAGTTAGTTAATTAAATAACCAAATACGGATTACGTCTGATACGAAATATTTAGCTTAGGTATTACCTACTTGAATATTAGGAATTAGATTTCCCTATGACACATGATTCGGCATTATTATTAGGACATAGGTTATAAATATTGTTGTTTTTGCTTCTGATGACACACTACTACCTACATTTATATTTGTTTACTAGGCTATAGATACGTAGTAGATGATTGTATTATAACCACAACAAAAACGTCACGCCTTTTATCCCTGAAGGGGTAGGCAGAGGTGCACATTACGTATGTAATGCCGCTATACAATGTACACTTACTTTTCAGCATTTGTGTTATAAGTCCCATGTAATAGGGGTGAGCCTATTGCCATATACTGGGCACAATTCCAGACTCCGTGCTACTACTAATGCAAAACAACAATGAAAACATTGAGATTAATTCTATGAAATTGAGTCTGAGAGTTTGACATTGATAAAGATCTGTGTTTTCTTTTATCTGACTTTGTTTTCGTAGTGCGGTGTCTCCGGAAATGCCACAGCTAAGGATTTTGCATGAATTTACATACTTCGTATACATACAGGTATAATACTTGCTTGAAACAGGTTCATAGGATTATGTGCAAGTTTTCACGTTTACTTCTATTGTGGTGACGACACATGACAAATAACAAGTCAGATGACGCGCATAGACGTAGTTTACATGCGAATAAACATAGATAGAAAACCCCAACGAACAACCGTTGGGCAGAAAGCCACGATCAGCTGGTCGGAGGATCCTTTTCCGATGTAAGAGAACTATACTCTCTGTTCCTATTATTGAATCTTTCCAATTACAGATTTAATGTAAATTAACCCTATTTTGGTCCCTACAAAAATTCACAAGGAATAGTAAATTATTAGCATTAGTAGAGTGCTGTACATTATGTCAGTAAGTACCAAATAAAACATTAGATTACCACAATCAAGAGTGACACTCGTTCATTATTTTTAGCGAATATATCTGATAACCAGTTATGTGGGCTATTGCTGGCTATGATAAAATTGCCAGGTCGCTGATAAATCTGTGGCCCTAGTGAAAAGGGGTATAAGTCCGATTTTGCCGAAAATGAGTTAAGTACACCAAAGTGTTCAGAAAAAAATGCTCTATCGATTGGTGTAAACGGATCTAACCTATCTCTAAAAATAAAGAAGTTACTGTGTGCAAAAGGGTTTAATTCAAACAAAAAAAAATTGAAAATTCGGGTATAAGTATATTCAAATTTCTTTATACAGAACTATGACATCTTTACTTTGTGAGTAGGAATTTAACTAATTATAGATTTCCAGCGTTTCGTTTTATTTGGCGTAAAACGGCTTAAGTGTACTTGTTCTTTAAAAAATGTTTAGTGAATAATGGTTTTACTAGACATAAATCTCTTTTCACCTACATAAAACAGAAAAATCAAAAACAAGTCTGTTGACATCTTTTTTCACGTTTTTAATATTGAAATTAATAAATTTAAATCGATTTAACTGTATTTGTATCCTACGAGTATGTTTCATTTTACGTGAAAAAAGTTACGAATGTACGACTCGGGGTACAGTGCGGGTGGGTGGGGAGCGCGCTGCAACTCGATTTACTCGATGCATTTTTTGCTAAACCAAAGCTGTTATAGTTATTCCGTTTATTGATTATTATTTTTGAAAATCGATAATTACGCGAGTGAGTTGTATCCTAATATTTTCCACTTATTTTAGTCGATTATTTCAATGTTATCATAAAATTTTATGGATTTTAGTCAACATGTACCGTTTTACACTGAGTTTCTAGTCTCTGTTCTAATAATATTTCCTACAATAATAAAATTAAATACGAATGATAAGTGTTTATTCCTGTAAAGAGTCGTAACTTGTTGACATAGGTTATTCTACTTACTACTCGGTGCTTTTTTTGTTATTCCGTTTATTAATTGTTACTATTTTATGTTTGTTATTTTCCTATCTCGGGACCACAGGGTCCCGGACCTTTGGAAGGCATACGAGGAACCGAAGCCAACTCGCAGAGGCCCGTTGAACAATTTTAATCTAAATGTAATGGGACATCAGCCGGCGATTATCCCTGAAGGCGATATGAATCCCTGTATGCACTATGGAAGTACACCAAAGGACAATCCCCGGTTGATGCAGGACTATTGTGAGATATGGTAAAAAGAAATGATAGGGATATGGGTGTGGGTGGCTGTGGAATAGTTAACCGGTTAAATATGGGGGGTACTATGGCCCCTGCCCCTGACCAATATTGATACATACGGATAAACAGGCAGGGGGTGACTCGCAAACTCAATTACTGGGCCCCTGAAAATGGCCGCTAGCATGTAGCGACAAGGGGGCAACATACGTTGAGCTGCTTGAGGAAGGAGAGGCATCCCACGGCTGTTAGAGCAATCCCGGAAGTACGGTCAAGGTAAGATGCTGGTAGGGGACCAGCATCTCACTGGGATACATCCTTCCCCCGAGTTGGAGTTGAATTCAAATCCACTCTTGCGAATCTCCACTCAAACTAGCCGGTTAAGGCAAGAATGAGGTAGGAGAGGCCTCTTCGGTTAGTCGCAGGTACTAACCGGAGTCGAAAAATAGGGCCTCTCTCGGGAGTCAGATCCGTGGGGTCGCCACTGCCCAACAGCTCGCCACAAGCTGCCTTGCGGACCTATTTTATGTTATTATTGTTATCACTAAGTATTAGGAGTCATGCCCGCTCGTCCCCCCTTCGGACGACTGGAAATGTTGCGTTCTGTTCATCTACTCTGTGGACGTATAGAACGCATTGTTCCTAGTCGTCCGCACCCCGTCATCTCACGTGTAGTCTAAGAATTAATCAAGAAAATATGAAAATTAGTTTAAAACTACATTTCTCTAATAAATCTAAAGATTTTTTTGCGTATTTTATACCTACTAAATGTATAACATAAAAATGTGTCACATTTTAATTTTACATTTTTTATTATAAATATTAGTATATCCAGGAGATTGTATCTTTTAAAACTTTTTATATATTAATTGTATTTAAACTCATATTGATACAATACTCAGTGTGTAAAATTAAAATGTGAAACATTTTATGCTATACATTTAATATAAAATACGCAAAGAATACTTTAGAATTAGTAGGTATGTACTTTTAAAGTAATTTTCATATTTTCTTTATTAACTCTTAGACTAGACGGTGAGGTGAGAGGGTGTGGACAAGCGGGAATGACTCAGTATTAGTTTTTTTTTTAAACTTTATTTATTATTTACACAAAACAATAATACAATAAATAACAAATAGCAACCAAAAAACCACTAAGGTAGAACCGTGCTATGGAATCTGCCTAAGTTGTATAAGTACACCAATTTTCCTTTTCGATTTCGTACTTACAGCCACTTTATACGCCAAAGGTTTTTGCAGCGTTTCCCAGGGGCATTTTTTTAAAGTAAATAATATTTTGTTTTTGAATTGCTGATCGCGGTTGCATTAATCGTTTGATAGATCTTGTTCACAAAGATATGGCAATGATGACCGAAGATGATTGGGTTACTGACGAATCTATACCACCGTGTTCCGAAAGCTATTCTCCAAGGGCTATGTGTGAATGACACTTTTTATTTTTTATTGATTTTATAAATTATTTTCATAATAAAAAACACTTAAAGTAATTTATTACTTTTACTTGTGTTAAAATAGATATAAGTTACACAAAATGATTCACATAAGTCTTTATGTCCCCCTTAACTTGTCTATAATCAATGTGAAAAAGGGGACAAATAATTACTTTTCATATTTTTTTAATTTTAATCATGTTGATGGTAAGTTTATTAAGAATACACGTGTTTCTGATAGTTAAACACTTATTAATCCATTGCATTACTTAGTTATCATAAAAAATATTCCAAATGCGTATCCTTTTTCACTTGTGTAAATGAACTTTTGATTTAAATGTAAAGGGGTATAACTTATTTTATACCCTTGAGGCTTTCATTTTGTGGTTGGTATAAGTCACTATTTCGGAAACTACTAAGTTTACATAAAAAATAACTACATAAAAGGAAAGAGCATACATCGTTTACCTATAAAACACATCACATGTATTTAATTCGGCAGCAGTTTGACCGCTACAAATATTGAAACATCGCGCGGAGCGTTTTTTGCGTCTCCTGTAAAGTTGCATTTTTAGACTTACATCCCTTTTCACTAGAGCCACAGAAATATGCTTAATATTGAACTCATTCTTGAGGTTTTTGGATTTATTTAATCCCTATTCGCCGTACTCAGAGTCGTCTAAAGGTTACTTAAACCAGCCCTTACCGATAGTTTTAGAAACCAAATCGTTATTAAGAGATAGTTTAAGTAATCATTAAATGTGCAGAAGTAGTAGTAGTAAGAATAGAATTACTTTAGTTAACCTTTTCGCCGCCCAGCTATACTAAACACGATGTGTCGCCGTACGCCAACGTATAAATGTATAGCACGAAAGTAGGGATGGCGGTAACATCATGTCGATAATGAAAAAAAATATGTGTAAATTTAAATTGGTACTCAAATTTACAATTAAAAATATAAACTGTTAAATTATAATGGTAATTTGTTTTATTTTATGAACATTTATACTAAGAAATATGGGTATCCGTTATCGGAGATGAAGATACATGCATAGAGTTGCTAGAGATAATAATAATAATTCGTAACATTAGCCACTTCACTATTCATTTCATAACGTAGTCTGTTAACTTCATATCAAGTCATTGGCGTTCATAGCACGATAAATTTCGTAAGGAATAGAGTTGTCTATGCTTTTCTTTCTTTCTATAGAGTTTGGTTTGCTTTTGGTTTTAGTTTACATTTAAAATCAGGAAGTTTGTAGTGATTAAAAGTGGCAACATATGTGTAGTTTTGGAAATGTAACTATTTTAATACATTATCGTCCTCTTCTGATGTGCTTTCCTATTCAACATCAAGGTCAGAATCAGGTTCCACACCTTCTAACAGCCGCAACAACTCATCCGAATCATATTCGGTCATTTTGCACTGCATTGGGAAAGAAAAATGTGCGTGCACGCGTCGCCCGGCACTATGACACAATGACCTTGACGCCTATGCGCTTACGACGTCACAGGTTTACTTCTATTGAAGTTGACGGCGCTAGTGTCACTCGACATCTTGCCATTACGTAGAGATGGGTCTAGCAATATCGAAAACCCTCAGTACATAATAATTAATTTTAATGAAATGATTTGATAGGTAGATGTACATTAATTTTTAAACGCATTGTAATACGTTATTTACTGACCGGAATTTCTTTTTATTCATAGAATTCAAAAACGATTCGATGGAAAAGAAAACAAATATTATAGTAAATAAAGATTCTAATGAATGCAACTTTCGCGTCACATCACTGGCCTACTTGATATGAAGTCGTTGGCGTGCGGGACATAAAATTATTTGAAACCTTTTATGTTTTACCTTTTTAAAACAGAAAATAGTCTGTTTTGCATGAGAAAAAATAGTTCGTCGTGTCCATATTACAAAATTACAAAGAAACAAATGTTTTATGTATCGTAAATGTATTTCTTATAGTAGGTAGAGACAATGAACTTCTATAGAAGTAATGGCGTGGACGGCACGAAAATCCTGAACTTCTATAGAAGTTGTTGGCGGTGAAAAGGTTAAATAAAGAAAATTAGGTGATAGATTAGTAGGTGAGGATACAGAGAGTGTCCAAAATTCAACGGTGCAAAGTTCCTACTTCTCTTAGTCTTATCTTTAATTGCACAATTACCCTTTAATTGTACATACACTCTTGCAATAAATACATAGTCATCCTTCCACTGTACCAGGAATTTCATTATTTCAATTTTGTTTACAGAATTGCGTCAGATTTCTATCAACTTGTTCATAATACATATAGAATGATTCAGCACATTGGGCAATCCCGTAAAGGAAGGACACTATTCGTGTGTTAGAGAGAAAATCTTGTTGAAATATTAGTGACACTGACGAGTCATCTAAATGCCATGTGCATAGGTATAAAGTTTCTTTGTTTTGTGAGAATAAAATAAAACATAAGTACTATTCGGGAATATCCCTGTTAATAAACAATCGACTAAATAACATTTAATTTCCCGAAGGTCCTGTTCTGACTGACGAATAGGACGAAAATTACCTGTTCATGCTGTTTACTAAGATTCATACATGGGTGCGTTTTCCGGTTTTTATTCATACCTTGGAACATAAGAAAATGTATATGTTCTTCAAACCCATTTCTAAATTTCCATAAAAACATTTAATAAGTAAGAAATTGCAGTGGGTAACTCTATCACCTCATCATGCGAGTAGGAAAGGCTTCTCAGAACAACGAGGAGTGTTGTCTGTCGTCGTGATGTAGTACAGTCGTATAACTTTATATAAGACATTCATACAAAATTCTTGCAATTAGTCACATTACTACATCTCAAATGAGGTCACGAATCCTGATTCATGTCCCCACTTACTGTGTAGATTACTGATCATTTGGCATTATCATTCGTAAGGTGAATGACCTGCATGGTTTACGTACTTAGTTGTATTTAATGTAGCTGCTGTTGTTAAAGACCCGGGTTCAACTCAAGTGTGAGAGAGCCATGCTTCGGCACGAATAGGCTGGCTCGGCCGGAGTGATACCACGGCCTCACAGAAAACCGAACAACAAAACAACGCTTGCGTTGTGTTTCATTGTATCGAGTGAGGTTTTCAGAAGCCTTTCCTCCATTGCCAATCTTCCCAATCCTCGATTCCCCAACCACCCTTAAATTCCTAACCAGCAAAAGGCCGGCAACGCACTTGTAACGCCTCTGGTGTTTCGGGACTCCATGGGCGGCGATTGCTTACCATCATGCGATCGAAAAATAATAAATTTATGCGGCTATTTAGGTACTAAACATATTTCCACCATTTTTAAG
This sequence comes from Spodoptera frugiperda, assembly GCF_023101765.2. Lineage (NCBI taxonomy): Eukaryota > Metazoa > Arthropoda > Insecta > Lepidoptera > Noctuidae > Spodoptera > Spodoptera frugiperda. Next base: position 6,450,090 of record NC_064217.1, on the reverse strand, counting down.
TTGAGGGGAATAACAGATACAATAATATTTCCATGTTATATAATTTTAATTATCCCCATGACTTCTAGATTAACGAGTTTGATGTGAAAAAGATTTTCCTTGCTTGACGCGAGGGGAATTCACGACTCGTGTTTTTTAACGATTTGTATATGACGTGACGTCAATCTGATACATGATCGAATATATTTTTTGTACACCTAAAGCAATTATATTGAAATGGAATGTGTGAATGTGCAAAAAAAGAGAATTCAATCACAGATGAGTCAAATAACCTTACTTAGGTATTGTGACCTTTCCTTGTTAATAACATATGTCGTGGGTACATCTGGAGTGATTCATATTTTCATAGTTCATCCTGAGAATGTCAATAAGGGTACTTATAGTTGTAATGAACTAATTATCCTCTAGAGACCTGCGTTTCTAGCCAAATGCCATTTAGAGCTTTCCTACAAAATGAGTAGAAAACTAAATTATATGGGATTGAAATTTTGACACTTATCAGTGTCTTCCCCATATATTGTGTTTTCTACTCTCTTTATAGACGAGCACTAAAGAGGCATTTGACTATAGGCTCTTGTGTAAACATCCACAGTCTATATACTACTTTCTTCTAGGAAGACGAAAGTTTCTTGAGTAAAACGTCACTAAAAGAAAAAAGATATGTAAAAAAACAAAAATAGTTTTATTTCTTAAAAATAGCTTTTATTTTATAGACTTTTGAGTAAATGCGGTGCTGCGGACTGTCTAGCGGGTTTACCGGAGCTCCGAAAAGCAGGCATCAAGAAGTAAGAGTCTGCCTCTCCCTCTCGCCTCGCCCAAGGCAGGAGAAGTCATGGGATGTTTTCCCCCATTAAATAAAAAAACTTCTAAGTAAAAAGCTAAAAACTTATCGGAAGAAATCAGCAATAAAAGTTTGTAAAAATGCTCATCGCGTCAACACATACAAGTCTACAGTTCCCGAATAGAAAAATAAAACACTTAACGGTGCACTAAACAATAAAAATACACGTGAGTGATTCCAAGTATCAAATAATATTGTTCTAGGATTATCACAATGGTATATTATAAAACATATTATGTATTATGAATATTAAAAGTCTAAACAAACGGTTATGAGTTGCTAAGTCCACGTTTTGTACGTGATCAGTGGAGTTTCGTCATTTCACCAAGGAGCTATCCTGGGACCAACCCAAAACGTGACGATAGTTTAGCGACAAAATTAATATTGGGAAATATTGACGAAGGGTGATTCTGTTACCTGTTCGTAAGTGTTGAGTTAAAATTGAATTTCATTCCTGAGTAGATGACAAACAGATAGTATAGGTACCTCGTTTCATTATTTCAAATAAAATTGGTTCGAGAAATTATAGTTTAAAATGAATCTGACAATAAGTTTATTAAAATTAGTTTGTTTACTACCGTATTGCAAATAACTAATATTACTAATGTCGTATACGTAGGTACCTATGTAATTAGTACAATTAATAAACTTGGAACACCAAACCTCTACGAAACTCTTACGCAGAAAAATGCTAATGACGAAAGGGGTCAGTGCAAACTTCAAAATACTAATGACACGTAATTAACTAATTACGTTATTAACACTACGTATATAAACAAGAAAAACATGTTGGTGGTCATGTAGTCATGTGGACGTAGTAAACCATTATCGAATAACAAACACTCAAATATTATGAATGTGACTAATACGTTATATTTAAAATAAACCAGAGATAGCCTAGAAGCAGGCTATCAAGGCAAATGCGATAGCAACGCTCTCTGTTATTGGAACTGTGCAAAATATTTAGCAAGAACTGGATCCATCACTATTTTTCATAATGTCGAATGTTATGAGGAAATAAAATTCATTACTAATGCTTTTAACGCTAAATGCATTCATGTGTTGCGCAGGATACGAACAACCCACTGCGACTCTGTAGCGCCAACGGCAATGTGTTCCTAGCTAACACACTTCGTAATTGTGTGTATGTTATTGTGATTAATTGCTAACAAAGTCGAGGATATAAAGAAATACAAAGGACATTATAGTGTTGCAAGCAGTAAGGTGAGTCAGGTTATGAGATGAGTAAGAGCCACCGCAGACTGGCCGGTTGTGCGCTGCGGTCGTAACAAAACTGGTTCAATCCATTAAATTTTTATTTTTAGTAATGAACCTACCTCTTGCTCGGCCACTAAGAAGGAAAAAACACACCGTTTAATACGCAGTTGGTAATAAATGTATTGTTTATTGGTTCAACTTTCCTTTGAGCTCGAACGACAGATATAGCCGTATCTAAGGGATTGAATCGTCTTTAATGATCCGTAATTAGTTTAAACTTTACCGAACAAATGTGAGGAACCTAGTTTGGTAATCGAAAATTAATTATGCTATTATCTATTTTGTTGTTGTGCATTTATTTATTCTGTAACTTAGGTAAAACTTGCAACAACAGTAAGACCAGCGAATCGATGGCAGACCGGTTACACATGTCATGTACCGATTAATAATAATTAAACTTTCAGATAGCTTATAAATTAAAATGTGAATTTAACTTGGTTACACGATTCCTCGTTAAGATAAATAATTGTTTTGATAACAAGAACAGACGGACGAATGGATGTTCATATAAAATGACAAATACGGACACGATACCTTATTGCATTTTATGTGCACAAATTACGTTATCTCAACAATTATTGTGTTCTTCATACATTTATTATAGGAATCATGGTAAACAGGAAAATAATAAAGTGTACGTTTAATGTTAATTTTCATTCCATAGTGCAACAGCTGTGATCAATTTACCGTATATACAAGTCCAGAGACAATTTGTGTTCGAGTACCTACGGCGCGTACAGATAGCCACAAAATTAATGTATATTTAATTATTAATATAATTTACGTTACGATACCTTTGTTTTATTAGTTAACTAGCTTATGCCAGCGGCTTCGCTCGCGTTCTTCTGAAATAAAAAGAAGCATATATTCAGTTATTTCAGACCATAATCTACCTCTTGTTCAAATTTCATCTGGATCCCTTTCAGCCGTTTTGACATGACTAACATAAAAACAAATAAACATACAAACTTTACCATTTATAATATTATACATAAAGTTTATACTACATATTATTTATTACGTTAATTGATATTTGTTGTTAACTAGTTACGTGACACGTATTTTATTTTATTTCTAGAAAGGCCTGAGGTATAGCTGTTGTGTTGGGTTTTGTTTTAATTTTACTTCATATGTTATATTGTTACGTATGATTCAATGCGTTTGTTTGGAAAAGTGATAGTTAAATGAATTATGTACTTAGTGACACATAGAATACATTAGTAGGTTATATTTATTTATTTTTATTCGTTTTACACATTTAAGTAGCCTAGGTTACATTTTTAAGTAGTATGCGTACAATGGGCAGTCTTATCACACAATGGTGATTCTTCCAGACAACCTTAGGATGGAATATTTTAATAAAAAACTTACATTTTACTTTATTTAAGAAAGTATTTTCAGAAGTATAAAGTTTGTTCAGATAAACTAAATAAAACCTTGAATGTGGGTCAGTAATATGACGAATATATCATTAAAAGTAATGTATAAAGATAAAACATTTGAAGCGTATACACATTGATATTGTAACTGAAACGACATAATAATGTAATGTTCATAATAATATAATTTATAATAAGTAGGCATTTAAAGATAAACGCTGTTATCTGACACCACACTGGATTATTAATAAACATGACCCAATTTGAGGCCGAAATTGGAGATTTCTATGTATTATGTTTGTAGTACATTGTGATTATTATTTCTGTCAATGTATTGATTAGGATAGTTCCTTGAAAATTTATTTTTATTTAAGGTCAGGGATTGATATGGTAGACAGACAGACTACCATCCTGTTTGTGTTGATATGGGTGTCTTTTGAGTGTATGTGATTAGAAATCAGGAGCTGCAGACAACGTAACAGCGTGAGACAACAATATGAGAAGGAACGGGTGGTTTTTAGTCAGTAAGAGTCCAAGGCGGGAGATGTCATTGGATGATTTTACCCTCTCAAAATATGTGATTCGAAAATTATACCGATACTTTTAAACACACGAATCTCATAGATTGTTACAAAGTTAAATTACGGTGTTCATAAATAGATTAGTAACTTAATGATTCATCTGCTCATGCGTGTATTTGTTTAGTCATTTTATTAATAGTGTTATATAACATTGAAGTATAATTTATAATTGATAATAACAGGATGTGATGTAAATTAAATTAATTTAATATTAACGTAATATACGCTATTAAGTATAATGCTGTTCAAAAGTTATTTAAGTGGAGACTAACTAGGATAACAAAGAAAAATATTCATCATCATCATAATCAGCCAAGAGACGTCACTGCTGAACAAAGGCCTAGTCCTCCACGTAGAACGACAAGCTGCCACTCGCATCCACTGGCTCCCCGCCACTCACTAAAATTTTAAAAACCAAAATTTATTTGCTAACTGTATCTTTAAAAAATGAAGTGCGAAATAATACGGTGTTTGACGGGCATTCCTCAAAACCGTAGTACAGTCGGAACACCTGTTAGTTTTTGTTAAGTTCTGCGGTTTCAGTCAATAAAAAAAGAATGAAAGTTTTCGTTGTCCTTGAAATAATTCACAACGAAACGAAGGCACTTTAATTCCTTATGTCATGTAGTATGATGATTATGTACAGTTATACGTTGGTTAAACTTAATGGTATTTTATACCTGACTACAAAATTATTCAACCATCACATATTTTGCCCAAAAGGAGATGGCGGGACAAACTCGACATCTATGACAAGGATTGGCTGCAAAAAGCTTTAAACAGAGAGGAGTGGAAGGAGGGTAGGTAGGCCTTTGCTCTGCAGTGGGACGATCATGGCTGAAATCTAAAAAATCATATTTTTATTATATCCTAGCTTATATAAGGAATCTCTCGAAAAGTAGGAGTAGGAACGGGATGGTTTTTAGTCACTAAGAGTCTCACAATCTCTCCCGTCTCACCCAAGGCGCGAGAAGTAATTGGATGTTTTAAGCCCCTCAAAAAAAATCCTAACCTCAAAGCGTAAGACTGAGTATGTACAATTTAGTAACACAAACATGTACAAATGAGGTAAGTTGTATCTAAGATACAATTAAGTTAATCTATTGAAATAATTTCTCGTAGCACTCGTAGTAACTTCGTAGACGTCCCCCTATGTTCCGTAGCAAAAGCGTAACCTATGAAATTTAAAAAGGGATCTATTTAATATCGCTCTAATGTTTAAGGACTTAAGATTCTGTTTAGCATAAAGACGCTATCAATACTGGCTTACTGCTGTTTGATCTCGTCCTTGAATGAAGGTATTAGATTAGAGGATTTATTAACGCAGCTCCACGTGGTAAGAATTTTAATCAATACCTACTGCCACACTCAGAGACGATTTTGTATCGTCTCTGAGTTGCTAATCTCCCATTGCTAAGGACTGGGTTAGGTAACCATTAAATGACTTTAATTACGGTGGTTAGATATTTTTCGCTTTTGCTTGGTTTTGTTGGTTAATTCGTATATTAATAATGCTTAAGATTGTACTGTATGTAAGTTTTAGAAGATTCTCTTCAGTATCAGAACTTCTGTACTTAGAACTCCTCTGGTGCAGCAGGTTGCAGCTGTCGGTGCATGGCTGATGCCAGCAATTCGTCTGCTTATTTGCTCCCAATTCCATAAATAAATTACATTTTGACTTTTGACAGAATCCTGTCTGTCTAGTACCTATGACTAGGTATTGTAATTGTGACAGATAATAGACATATTCCAATAAACTAGGATCGTTAAATTTGCTTACGAGCCGTAGAATTTTGACATAAGCTCCATACAAAATGTGTCAAAATTCTACGGCTCGTAAGCAAATAAACGCACTTCAGGTCATAAACGCACGTGCATTGTCAATATCCGGCCCAATATCATGGTCGTTGATCAACAAACCAACGTGGTCTTATAATCACGCGATAATATCGTAATTAGTATTTATCGTAAAGTCGTTGTGTTGTTGTGTATTAAGAATATATACAAATATTTGATAGTTTTCTAGTTAGAGATACAATTATAGGCACAATGTTGGAAATTAGGTAGTTATAAAGTACCTAGATATGTACCTAAGTATTTACTCTGTTTGAAAATACCTGACCAAAGAAACTGGACAGCAGCACTTTCTGATAAACCTAAACCTTTAATCTGCGGTCTTCAATCTGCCTGCACACCGTATGAAGAATTATAGCAAGCCCCTCTTGTAAGTATAGAGGTAATGAAAACGCAATAGAATGGCGCTGGCTGTTAACATGACTCGACAGTTTCTCGTGTTTTTATGTTTTAAATTAACTATACTGGGAATCATACATACTTATTTATGTTTTAAATCACACCCAAGACACAGAAGAAAGCGTCGTAGCTACCAGAACCTCAATTCCACCAGCATTCTCATTCTAGAATTTACAAGCAGCGGTTATCACGGCTCATTGTTTTTCTACCACGGCATTCAATGAAGCATTCACGCATAATAGTAGTTATGTTACCATTGGTTGGAGCAAACTTATAATGCCTTCTCCACTTATCGGCTACGTAAATGATCATGCAACCACAACGTCGGCAGTTGCTTAACTGCAGTGACCTAACACGGTGACGATTACCAACACTAAACTGCAACTTACTGGCCTGCCGATAACTACACTTCAGTATAGACACATAATAGATTTCACCAACTTAGTGGAGAAGTGACGAAATTCACGCAAAAGTAGACTTTATTGCACAGAAGTTATTTGTTGGCTATTTGATGTTACAATAATGTCACGTTATTTATTGTACCTATACTTTTATGTAACGTAATGTATTCTAAAGATATTTTTGTTAAATAAGATCACTTTCGACGGGAAACACGTCGTTTTGTAACAGCTACTTTTCACCAATTTTGTAATAAACTCCATATTATGCTATTGCCGTACATCTAGCACAGTTCCAAATTCTTTATCATTACTGATTAAATAATGGAAATGAATATCACTATTCTTTAGTCAACCCAAAACTAGGATCAGTTACAGTCACTACTAAATCCACCTAATAGTTATAGCCTTTAAGAAAAACATGAGTAAAAAAATAAAGCAAAGTACCTATGTTCCTTTATGAGGATAGTTTACAAGCGAAGATGGATGGCTTCCCTGAAGGATGATATGAACGAAAACTGTAAAAGGGAGTGAGTGATGAGGTGACGCCGTCACGGCTGACGAGGGAGAATGGCGGAAAATATATTACTCCACGACCCTAACTAACTTAGTTACTTGGGCACCACTCGGACTCGCGTAGAATAAAATTCGCCTTATTAGCTGGCTTGCGTTGCGTCGTGTCGGTCACAGGTTGAATTTCTTAGATTAGCTACTGAGGTTTTCAATAAGTCAGAACCTAATAGCAGTCTGGACCTACGCTTGTTACATGTTTGCCCCGCACAATGGCATAAATATATGAATATGGCATCGACCACATCGGGCATAAATTCTGCTTACTATTTCGGGCAACAAAAGCCGCAATGTCATAATCTGGTTTTATAAAAGAGTTCTCCTACAAGTTTTATTCTTATACTTCCATCCTCAGGTTTGGCAATAGCAATAACCTAGAAACTAATGACGTAAGAACTATTGTGGACATATGCAACAAAGACCTTTTAGACAGAACTTTAAACATTAAGAATTCCATCGAATATCGACTCGCCGACCTCTTTATCAGTGAATGAAAAAATCTTTATCGGTTAGTTTACTATCGTATGTACTTTAAATACTTTTTTATCGTATTTATCGACCGCTTGCAATATATTAAAGCGGCATTAATGGATAGGGGCTGCGATTGTGTGTAAAATGTAAACAAACTACAATTATTTGTAGACTTTTTCCTCGAAATTTGTCTTCCTACATGTAGATATTGAATGTTAAGTTATAAAAACGAAATCATCGTATAGATATCTACGAAATCCATGAATCATCTTGAAGGTGTACCTTTAGACAGGACACAAAAAGTTATGTACAAAATAATTATTGGCTTCACATCGGAACGTCTCAACAATTTTAAACTTTAAACTGTGAATGCGATAATTGCAGCCGAATGTTACACGACAAGGGAAACTGGTGATGTGACATCATCGATTCGTTGTTGTTAAATCGCGGGTTATCGCTAAGTAACGCGCAGTCGCACGGCCCACACACTACGCTTGATTTATACTCAAGTTAGCAATGGTTTAATATTCCTCTCTTTATGAATACGAATTTGACCTTTTGTAATTTATGTACTGCCAGAACAGCGATGCGATTACATCACTATTGTGAAGAAAAAAGTGTTAAACTTGTCTCGTCAAGATTCCTGCGTGATGGATCCGCTCTTACAGATCAATTGACGGATGAATGAGAAAAGTTGGCGATATGTGACTGTTGGTAATATGAACTGCCATTGTTGACATGGCTACTTAATTAGTAGGGCTCATTCTATGTTTATGAGTTTGTGTCATAAGGATTCAATCCTATATCTAATAGATAATAATAGATTTAGTCCAATCTAACCCAATATTGATTTTCTTTTAAATTCCAGTGTTATTTTCATATCATACTAATATTATAATTGTGAAAGTTTGTTTATTACTCAATCACGTCAAAACTGCTGAAGGGAAAGAGATGACATTTAAAACAGAGGTAGATTATGCTTTGGAATGACAGATAGACTATATTTTTACCCACGGGTAAATAGGCGAAACCGCTGGCAGAAAGAAGCTAGTTAAACAATAAGATTTTGGTAATGTTTGAGACGAAGTGACCATTGATGTAGCGATTACCGACCCTGGAATGTACCCAATAGTTTTTCCCTTGGAAACTATGGGCAGTCATCGTTACATTAAGTAGTTCAGGACTAGAAGTGCTAAATCGTATGATCATTATTCCAGCATGGGAACACATATAGGAAATATAACGGGAACCCAATGTCATTGGCACATATTTTTGTATTAGTTTACGGTATTTCAGAATTTAAATTTTGGCTCGTACGTTTTGCATGAACAAAAGGAATATATTGTATTAATTTATGGCACACCTCCAAGCTGATTTGATATTTAAAATAAACTAGACACTGTTATCTTTTACTACAAGTTTAAGGTTGCTTTTCCACCAGAGATGTGCATGTAGTTATGCTACGGAGATGTAATAGCTAAACTGTAAAACTATGTTACCGTTTCCTCTGATACTAAGCTATGTCGCTGCGCAAGGAAGATGCGCAGCTCGAGTATCCAATGTATTGTTAGTAAGGAAGTCATCCATAGCACGCATCTTTCCATATAAAATATATCTTAGTTGAGTCCGTTTCACCAGTGCTCTATGTGTACCATGAATATGATTGGTGGAAACCAAACGCATCTATAGCAACGTGGTATAGCACACCTCTGGTGGAAAAGCATCCTAATATTGGAATCTAGTCACAAGTTTATTCTAACGCATGAATCTAAATCCAAAAACACCATATAGTAAAAAACATTGAAGGAATATAGTTAACCTTCTGTTACTCTTTGTAGAGACGAAATAAGGTTGGAATATCTTTGGCGTAAAATCATTTGACGTTATGATTACTTTCTACTTAATGCAAACTCGTACTAAGGCATAGGTCGTGTTATTATAGTGCCGTATTTTATATTCCCTTTGCAATGCTTATGACCTCAACCACTGATTAAAGGCTTAAGTCCAACATAACACTCAAAACAATGCATCATAACGGGCAATTAAGGGCAAACAAAAAAGTGCATGAACTTTGTGCAAGGCTTAGTGCGTACCTCGTCACTTGCATGTGAGCATAGAGAGGGGGGAGTGTGTGCACTCCGAGGTGAGTGCCTGAGTTACGTAAAGCGAGCGATACCTCGCGTATCTTTACGAGCCTTTGTCTTGATTCCTGCCAACCGTACTGCTCAAGTAAGCTTGCCCACAAAAATATTTAATTAAGAAAAAGTCTTTTTGCTTTTACAAAAGTTAACAGTGTATGTTTAACATGGTAGAAAAGCTGTTTCGTTATGTGCAGCTATGTAAATAAACTGTAATGAGGACCGTAACTTAACATATTCTATTTAGTTTATTGTATATTTGTTTTAATTCTTAATCATTAGGATGGATTACATGTTCCAGACGGGTACAAGTATTCGCATTAGTTTGACGAATATCCATCTTCTTTTCAAAGTTTATAGTATTTAATCACACACCTCTCAACTTTACCCTTTCGTTGTTATTTATTCTCAGGCTCATTACAGCAACCATGGAATCGAATTTCTACACAAAATATTGCAAATTGAAATAACAATTACTTAGTTAGTTAATTAAATAATTGGCCACAGCAAAATATTTTGAATTCGCCGAACGGAATTTGAATAACTTTTGTTTCCCAAACCAATTACTGATAATGTTTTTCCCTGAATCGAAATTGTTTGTTGATATTTAACCGTATTTTTGTAAATAAAACTTATCGCGTTTGTTGTTAACCAAAGGTTACAAAGTGTATTTTTAATGAAGATAAATGTTGTGTGCACGGTAGTACAGGCATTGAGCAGTAAAATTTATATTGCGTTCACCCGGTAGCGGGTCACTTGTCGCCGTGCCTAACCGTTGATACAGCATTCTCTAAGCTAGGCTTATTGTAATAGAATATGCGCCGCAACGCTACTAGGGCTACCACGCCCCGTCCAACGTCGCTTAATGAAAAATATTCAACGCCGATCCAACTGTAAAATCTAAGATTATTGTGGCTAATGAAATCGTTTAAGAATTTCACTTCATTGTCGAAGAGGCAGAGTTTAATTTTGTTTCAAGAGAAAACAGTGGCCTTACGTAATTGTGAGACGAACTCGTACAGTTATAACTCACTGAGCACTTTACGATTGTTGACTATCTTTGTATTGTTGTAGTTATCTCTAGTAAGTAGAATTAGTGTATTTTATATGCAGTTATGCAATAATTTAATACAGCAATCGCATTGACAGACTATATCAAGGTATGTTTGAACCTCTCAAGTGTCCTGTTCAATTTACTTAGTTTATCAGTTACCTTCACACTATCCGAAGCTTGTATTTATATTTGTGGGCACAACAGTTCCCTCAAAATGTGTTATCACGTCCGTTTGCCCTTCTGTTAATCCTATAAATAAACACGGAACGGCCAGGCTTGTGCTTGTCGCTACGGAATGCAAATTTTGTGATTTCCTTTTTTACAACTACCCTTGAAAACGTGACTTTCCAAATATTTCGCGGCATTAACAGGGCAGGAAGCGGACGTGACGCGTCCGCCATTCAGTTTCACCTCACCTCTATCTGTTTTATGTCAATATAAATTACTTTCAGTTTAATCCTCTGCCTGCATTAAGTGTGGATGCGGTGGACTCTGCATCGTTACAACCGCAATCTTCCTTTAGGCTTTTATAATTACAGATATTATTTATTACAACGCAGGAGATTCACTCCATTATGCAAATGTGCATGTTATGACTACCAGTAAATTTTTGTAATGAAAATAATGCGGAACATTAAACTTCTGAATCGATGCGGCCATTAAGGTAATAAGTCAGTTGAACAGCAAAACATAATAAAAATAAATACATACGTCATGGGATGTAAATAAGGTAGATATTCTTAAATTACCTACTTACATTCATTAGGGGAAATGCCACCTCATATAGCCATGAATTGGAACGTTTTAGTAACTCCACGTTTTTATACATCTCATTCTTTATCTAATCAGAGTTCTGTACAAATATTAGATAATGCTCGCCCTCACACATCTAGCAGTAATTATTATTATCGTTAAACTAACATTGAGTTAAGTATTTACTTTCTTGGACGTGATAATGTCGTTTGATATACAAACTGTTGAATTTAACTTTTACTTCATTTTGGTGGAATAGTCCTGCGATCCAGACTTCCAGAATACGACTGTTTTTGATCGTTTTATCACATAAACATAACGTTATCCCCCAAAGGTGTAGACAGAGGTGCACAATGCACATATGCAAAAAGTACACCCACATTTCACCAGGTAGTCACCTATGCTATGAGTCCTATATAAATTAGAAGAGGATTAATGTGTATGTAAGTGATACAAAAGGTACTTTTCTTTTGGGTCATTACAACTCCATAAGAGACAGTACCCATAGTACGAGTTTGCTTTTTGTTGAACGAAAACGAAAAGAGAGCGCTTTCGGCAATCTGATTGGTTGGTGCGAATGAACTAACCAATCAGAGGACGTACTATGGGTGCTGATTTCTTTAGAATCGTTAAACTCAAACTGAATTTGAAAAAAGAAATATTCCAAATGTGTAATTGTTTTCTTAAACTCTCTAGCATTTGGGTTGTTGCCCACAATTGTTTTATAAAACACCATGCACTAAGATTTTCTCGTAATTTCTCATAGGTTTCGTTTCAATCATGACAGCCAGAATCTATTCTGACTAAACATTGTTCAGTAAACAATAATTTGTGAATCACGTTGATTCGTGCGGGAATCGTCTGCCATCCAGTGCGCCAATCATATTGCCAAATTATACGAAATTTTCTTTCTTATTCTAATAGAATATGTATGTTATGTACCTACCTATGGTAAGATATTGATTTACTATGTTCATAAAAATGAAAATATGCGTATTAGTTGTTGCTTGACATCACAGAAAACGGATTAACGAGGGTAAGTGGATGAACAGGCTCAGCGACCGGCTTACCTGTGTATTATCTAAATAACATGTAGGCAAGTATATTATCTCTAGAAAACTATTTCACTGATAAACATACGTCTATCTTTTCTGTAATTTAGATATTAGGTTCTAATTTAGGAACTGGGTTTGCTAATACGCCATCCAGACGCAACACTTGCTGAGGTTTGGCTATGGAGGGTGGGACTTTGCAATATTCCAAGACCCTTTCATATCTGCCATATTATAGATCCCAGTTGTTATCCAATCTTCTTATTTTATAACATCTGAGAAAAGAACGTCGAATTTGAATCCGATATACGAAGGACTGCTCGACCAATGAGACAATTTTGTTGTTCTTTTGTTTTATCTATCACAATTTTTCTACCAACCGCTTGCAAATGCGTCATAGTAGACCAGTTATTAGCCTTAGCTTATTATTGAGCTAGCTACCTAATTAAGAGACTGATCTTATGACCCCTATACAAGCTCGTTCATTATTTTGTTCGTCAAGCACCAGATTATAACATCCGTTACACATTAACAACTTCATCGCTGCGTTTGTAGAACCCATTTCATTCGATTATGAACTTTGTTATATGGAGATTGGGTTGATTTATTAATGTGTGTATGTCACAATCGGTTGTCGTTACCGACTATATACTGTTTTGTCAAGGCCAGTCCTTATCTTAGTGTTGGGTTACCAGAGTCGCCGACTCAGCCAGAGAACCCGACGGTTTCATTTTAAACAAGGATCGTTTTACTTACTTACTACGAATTGGACGACTGTTCTTGATAACTTGCGCATGGCTCGGTATATGTTTATTGATATTATATCCACTGAAGTACTATTTTATTAGACTAACTCTAGTGTTATGGTGTCGTGTTTATTTAGGTCAGAAATCGTACATATTTGTTTTTCTGTACCTATGCCTTCATGTCATTTTGCTTGTAAAGTTCTAGAGATCTATACTCTCTTAAGAATTTCGTGTTTTCTCGCATTTATTGGATCTTCGGGAACTCCTATATCTGTGCTCCTGTAGACCAGTTGGTAGGTTCGTAGTTTTTGCTGTGCGTTTTCTGCCTATACCTAATCACTCAGTACTAACGCAATGATTTTCATATATTCATTGATAATGTACTTTAAGTAAATGGAGATTGTTGTAAATGTAATGTCATTCCTAATTTAAAAATAACATCTATCGCTCAGCATATTGCATCATAATAGTATTTCTACATATACAATGGTACGTTTACTTGTAGTAACATAATCATGACTGCGCAGGTTTTATATTTAATTCGTTACCTTAATCTGATATTATTATCGATATTTCTATTTATTTATGAGATATATGTAGGTAACTTATCTATGAAAACGAAATTAAGTGAAAATCATCGTACGACCTGAAAACTTAAACACATAGGTAGGTATTATTATTTACTAGAACTTTGACGCCGATAAGAGATACAATTTCAAAGTCCGTGCTACTCTGAGAAATAAGCTACTCGAAAAAAGCCCAGCAGCAATATCTTCCGAAGAAATGTTACTTACTTACATTCAAGAAATTATACCTATACTACCTAATTAGAGGTGTGGCGTCTTCTTACTTAATTAAACAAATGATAAAACCTACCGTAAATATCGTAAATTCAGTTACTTATCACAGTTATCACATTTCACAGTCGAACCCACCTTCTTTTCTTGTCATTGCAAAAATGATAGTAGATACAGTTTTAATTTTTTATGGGATTTCTGTACATAAAAGCTTAGTGACGTATGTTGTGTGTGTGTAGGCGCATAAGAGATCTGAAAGAAAACTCGATAGTATACTTATATTCTGAAGGATTAGCAAGCAGCTTGCTTACTGCAAGCTGAAGGTACATACTATTTCTCTATACCAACTGAAGATACTGTTCTCTTTACTGTACTGAAATGGCGGTGACCAGTCTCATGTACATATGCTGAAACAATGACTGTTGTTAGTATTTTAGGATGGATTTCTATCTAACCCGAACTCGAGATCACTTGCTAGGCAGTCGTGCTTGCGATCATTGGGCTAAAGAAACAGTACATACATATACATACAATCATAACGCCTGTCTCCCATGGGGGTAAGCATAGACAATGGAACTCCAATTGCTACGAATGTTACATATCTCTTCCGCTTCATCAACAGTCATCAGTTAAGTGTTCTTTTAACTTGGCCCTCCTTTAATATATCACCAATCTAGTCTCTATAATGTCAGTCTAGGGTGCCCTTCATATCCACCTTGTATATTTATTGTATAAAGAAACAGTCTACATCATAAACAAATGAGAAATGAAATAAAGTAATTTAAAGGACTTGTTCTAATGGTTTCTGGATCCTCTTGCGCCGGATCTTAGTAATTAAGCAAGTCCATTTTAATTTAAACAACTTAACCTAACTAAATAAAAAGGCGAGGAGTGTGAAATATGAGCATTTTAGCAGCTTGCTTATTGTCCGACCTTTTTTTATTTTTAGTTCCGTCTTAAACCTAATTCAATTACTCTTAATGATAATGAATCGCCTCCGTTATTTTATGTTGCCTTCGTGAATTGTGAATATCTACCTAAGTATTTAGGTAGATGATGAAATGTTAGTATACTTTACGAAATAGGCTATTTACTACTGGGTTAATACTAACATGATTTAGAGTATCAATATGTATTTATAGGTTACCTTTTACCTATTATCTTAAATACTGAAAAAATCTCTTAGTCCGTAATTTACAGCCGATCTTAATCCAAAATCTCCAAATCTCAAAGTATTTTTTTGACGTAGATACCTAATCTAGATCTAATTTCGGTTAACCGTTCGTTACCTTTCTACATTTAGGAGGTACATAAGTATATAAATTCCCTAAATAACTTACACCTTCAGTTCCTTATTCTGCACTCCAGCAAATTCAAGGGACACAAATAAATCGTTGTGCATCACATTGGTCAGGAAATGATGACAATTATTGTCAACCTTACAGATACGTTGATCTTGAACTTTGACACATCGCGCCAAAACTCCTTGTTTGCTAATATTTTGCATGAAACCGAATTACTTGACATTATTTCTTGTTAAT
This sequence comes from Spodoptera frugiperda, assembly GCF_023101765.2. Lineage (NCBI taxonomy): Eukaryota > Metazoa > Arthropoda > Insecta > Lepidoptera > Noctuidae > Spodoptera > Spodoptera frugiperda. The sequence continues at coordinate 6,434,238 of NC_064217.1, read as the reverse complement.
TTGGAAAGTAAATACTTATATATTGCGGATAGGTAAGTATCTACTTATTTGTACAAATGTAGATGGTAGACATACATTTGCTGACTTGAAGTCGATAGCTATATTATGTACCAATATTTCCTGCAAATTATCCGATGGGCCGATAAAGTTTGGGGGCGCCAATAAAATGAAAAACTACTACTAACACTTGATATTGCTTCCCTCAAGTGGGTGCCACAATATTTTCGGGTGGCCCTTACGCCGGCACTGATCGCACCCTCAAATTACTGCGCAGTTCAGATGATCCAATTCACTCATTGAATTAAAATAATGCAAACAAATACTACGCCAAACGTGCAATGTAGGTTTTCACAATTGTTTAGTGATGTATCTACCTACATTTAATTGCGTTTATAAACCATCATTTCTTTGTTACTTGCAATAGATAATATTAAAAGATATTTTACACCTACCTACTTATTCAGTATTTTTTATTTACTATCTCGTAGCAGTAGTCGTAGCAAACTTTGTACTTTAATTATTATTAATTGAATAAACAATAACACAGGTGATTAGACAATGAAAACTAGGTAATTGTTTTTGTTCTCAATTTGTGGTACATATTTGTAGGAACGCTATCATTTTTTCTTTCCTTGTAGGTATCACTAATTCGGTGCCCACAGTTTCTGACTAAAATATATCACGTTGTTGGATCAGAATCAGATGTTGGAATAACAATTAGGTGCTAATGTTGTGGGCGTGGTACGGGCAGTTAGGTACCATGAATTATGCAATTATGGGGTTCTAGACTAACCGGCCCTGTTTTTGTGAGGCTGGAACATGAAATGTTAGCCCAACTTGACGATTTATTGTCTTAGTTGGACTGGTATTTTGAAAGATCTCAATATCTTGTTGCTTTCTTGTTACCAGTCCAATATACAGTATATTTTAGGTGAATACTACTTATTTAGGCTATGAGTGGAGATAGTACTCATAACTGGTGTGCTTGCATGACCAGATGCATTAAATGTGATGGAAACTAAAGAAATTCGTAAAAATCTCACCAGATGGCGCTCTATTGCTGTCTACCCTCATAAGACGTGACTAATACACATATTACGCACATAATATACCTAAGTGTCTATGTATGTGTGCTTATATTTTTATATTATTTACCTTGTTGATATAAAACCTGTGCCATTCATTATGCAAATGTTAGTTTATGAATAATTTTCATGTTTCTATAACATTTGTTAGGTACCTATATGGGTTTTCCCAATTCAGAAGTTATTCATAGATAATTCGATAGAGACTCAAGATTTCTAAGTAATCTTCAATGTGAATTATGTAGTCAACAGAGAAGTAGGCAATTGAAAATAATTCAAACCCTAATTCGAATTTTGTGGACAAAGGAAGAATTACTACTACTTTAAGCAACTTTCAAACTGCGCATTACCTTTGGGAGATAGGCAATTATTATTGACACCTTATCAAAATAATTGTTATTACCAAATTAATTTAGGTAGTGAAATGCACAAGCACATTTTCTGAAAGGCACAAGCTATACCTTAAAGTACTGCTACTTTTTTTTACTTTGTATTTGTTTAGTTATATGTACTGCTTGTCTGTGCATTTGAAACAAGAGCGGAGCTCAATTTCAGACTCTGTTATCGTAGCAATTGATAACTGAATGTGTAGCAAGCGCTTATCCGGGGTTTGAACCCGAACCTCGCATTTGGTATAGTGTCGCATGGCTTTCATGGCTAACCACGATGCTTGTTACTAGTCGATTGATAGTCACAACTGGGAAAGAAGTCTGGTGTATGTTTAGGATAGGGGTAACTTAAAAGAACAAAAAATAAAAAACAAAATATAAACATTATTTTGACTATAATTCAATAAAAATGCAGATGGAAATAAGAAAACTTACAAGAAAAATGTCATAATTAAGCTTTCTACTTAATTTGTTTGTCCATAAGAAAAATAATAGAATACGTAATAGTCATTTTTTGGAAGATTAACTTAAAATTGGAATTAAATTAGTAAAAATTAAATACTTAATTAAAAGTGTCGTAAACTAAACTGAACTGTTATATTATATGACTCATGATATATTACTAACATTAAGCTAAACAAGTTACAACTTAAATGTCGGTTTAAATACAAAAGAAATTAAATAAATCAGTTTTTAATGGTTTATAATTTGTAATGAACTGATAATAAATAATAATCGTGATCTTTATGAACGCTTAAAACTAAAATTCCTTAACATTAGGTACAAAATTATTATTTGTTGAACGACTTGCTTAGAAAGGGAGAAAAACTGAAACTAAAAATAGTAAAACAAAATAAAAAATACCATCTCGGTTCTATAAAGCTGAATAATAATATAATCAAACGCAAAACCAGTATTGGTCAAAATGTCGTTTTATTGTAATATATTAGACTATAAGAACTCGTAGATCTGACAAGTTATAAAAATATCAAATGTGTCGCGAGGATACAGTCTCTTGGTAAGATTCGATAGCGCACGATGATTCTATCAGAATTTCTCCTAATCACTTACATTGGTCCCTTAATTAAAAGTTTAAACTTTGTTTTATATAAATATTATAAAATATCACACTTTAAATTCAAAAGAAAACTATGCTACTTGGAAACTAATCACTTAGTTCTGTCAAAGTAGGACTAAAGTACCTAATAACTGTGCCAATTTGAATATTATATTCAAAAGGAGACAATAAATAAACAATAATCTATCTCGATCAACTAAAAATTAAATAAATCGATTTATCTCGTTAATAAAGTAAAAGGCACACTTGATGCGGAGCGCGGGCGAGCGCGACATGTCCGCAGCACCGACCCCGCCCCGCGCGGCGACCGCTCGCCGGCAACAATTGTATAAACATGTTTCATATATTATTGTGTCATATCTTTATACAGGTTTATCGGTACAACTCGGGAGTTCGGCGGGCCAGTGCTCGGGAGCTCCGGTCCCGATGCTTTTTGCGAGGCGGACGCGAGCGCCGCGCGCCGAGAGGGACTCGGCGCGACCACTACGAAAATAATCACCCAAACTTGGGACCGGTTTCAGGCCGCATCTCGTCCTCCTCGCACGAGGCAAAATGAAAAAATAATAATAATCCTCGGCAGACTAGTCGTGCCGATAGTGCTCAGATGGGCCGCCGAGGAGATCGCTAGCGATGTCGACTAGCCGGAGATTATCGTACGGCACGCGGCCGCAAATGAGCACTTTCGGTTTTAGCTTGCCGAGGTCGACTACAATAAATAATTATTCGAGAATAATAAAACTGGAATACTTTGATCCACAAGACCATCGAGCTCCCGAGTAGTAAATCGACTGATTCCGCCCGTAGCGTGCAAATCGGTTGTTGTTATAAATATGCAATATAAGTAAGATTTTTGAGTTCAGGTGCAGAATCAGTCGACTTTATGTATGGTAACGAGCCACGTCCCGTCGACGCAGGCCTCGTCCGTATGCGGTGCGGCATCGCAGCTGCTAGTTACAAAATAAAATAATTATTACAGTTAAAGAGACTCAAAATAAATAATAAATTATTATCTTAAACCCTTAAAAATAGATCACGAGCGCCTTCTCGCGGTACAGTACCGAGCGCGGATAGGCAGTACGAAATAAATAAAATGTTCTATAAGCTAACTTTACAGAGACCACCGCTCGGCGGAGGATCATCGGGAAGACTTCCGCGAGCTACACAATAAATATCTAATATTATAAGGTGCCATTTACAAGTGCGTGCCGATAACTAAAAATGTAGGTACGAAACCACTATACTTCACACCGCAAACTTTCGAGACGCCAGAAAACACTTCGTTCGTTAACTTTATAAATTACAAGGCGAAGTAGCAAAATAGCATCGACAAACTGGAGATCATTCGTTGAGCGGGTGTGCGTGTGCGCGAAGCGCGACGAGCGGGACGCCGCTCGGGCGCTGGCTGGAAGACGTCGAGTAGGCACAATGTGACGGACAATCCTTAAGCTATGTTCGGTATAAGTTAACTTAGGACTAAGCGGTTGCAGGCTCTAGGCGATGACGAGGTCCCCGAACGCCGATGAGAGACGGTTGAACACAGGGAGTCGCTCTTCTTCAGGGTCAGGAGACTGCGTGCGGCGGAACGCGAATGCCGTGGCGTGCGCAGGGGGAGACATTGCAGGTGGAGAGTGCGGCGCCAGGGGAGACTGCGGGGCCAGCGGCGAGTGAGGCGAGCGCGGGGAACGCGAGCCATCGCTCATGTATGAGGCTAGGGAGCCGCCAGACGACAGGGACGCCAAGGAGCCACCAGGAGAAGGCGGTTCACGGCGCCGCGCCTCTTCTGCGTTGTGTACGAAGTGGCACCGGGGTCCATATGGACAAAATCCAACAGAGTGGAATGTGCGGCACAGCTCCGTCTTGTACTTAGGGTGGCGTTGCAAGTTGCGCAGTTCGCGCATTCCATGCGCAAATTGACACTTATCGCCATATTTGCATACACCGGCTTCTTCGAAAGGTCTGCAGAGTTCTGTCTTGTATCTGCTTGTTGCTGGTGGGGGTGGCGCGGGTTCGCTGGTGGTGCGCTCGAGCCGGCGGTGTCCGAGACGATCGAGTAGCCCGGCGAGGGCTCGGTGAGCTGGCACGGAAGCAGCGCGAGCTAGCACTGGATGCTGCTCCCAACTGACTGCACCAGATACTGCTCCAGCTCCCACAGGGCCAAGGGTCGCGCTCAGTGTGGCGTTCATCGTCTGCACTGGCCGAGATTGGTTCTGAAAAACGACAAAAATAATTGTTAGGAAATATGAACACTGATTCACGTTTAAAAAAATGTAACCACTGCTAACTGGTGTTGATTACAGCACTCTATATTTATTAATAATAATAGTGTACGTATTTACTAGTAATTTTACTTTACTATTGTGCCAAAAGGTATAAAAAGGCAAACATATAAAACGTAATTTTGTGAAATAGCTGTATTTGTACAGTAGAAAAAATTACACAATCTACCTAGAAGGGTCGAGTACCTGCTTATGTTAACAAAAAAGCTATCCCAAGAGCTGGTTTGGTCGTCTACCTGCTCAGATTCATCTCGTTTTCACTAATGGTCTACATGTTAGAACGGTTAATGTTACCAATTAACCAAGGTTTAAAATGGCGTTTTTGATGCCCCGGGGGTGACTCGAATTTTAATGTTGCGTTTATAACGACCAGTGGATGTCGGTCGTTCAAACCTTACCAAAAAATATTTTATTTCGGTTAATATCCCAATTCCCATCCATATTCCCTTTCTAGAGGTGTAATGTTAAGAGATGCAAATGTGTTGCGCATCTTTTGTTTTCACGGAGCGTCGAACCTGAAGCTATAGAGCATCACCATAACAATACTGGTGTTCACGCGAGAGGCAGTTGACACGGGCGCGACAGCCACAATCGCGGTGATTGTGCACTATTGTTCAACCATCGCTTGTCGCCACTATGACGAATAATCGTTGCTAAGTTATTTGACGACACTTCACGCGAGGGGCAACGGTCGGCCGGTAAACGGCGTCTGTCAGTTCGATAACAGGACTACTTTGCTCATCTATTCATGTTACTATTAAAATTTATATTTAACCATCGGGATCAACCTGTGATGTTTGTGTAAGCAAGAAATTACGAAGGAGAGCTCCAAGTATATTTGAGCCGATTATTTTGATAGAGAAGCAGTATGAAGGTCCGAACAGATCAGTTCGTCGTGGAACATGAGCTCTATACATAATGTATGAGCCGCCGCATCTTGTATGCGGCCTCAATCGATGTGAATGACACGTCATTGTATATTCTATTCGCCTCCGCCTCGTCCGGGGATCGTAAACACGCAAACACTTGTGTTTTGGAATACAACGGACAAATTATTGTTTGATACTGCGCTGTTTGTGGGCATGATGCGTATTAGAAGATTTTACGACTACATTACATTTCCTAATAAATACAATAAATTGGTAAGTAAATAGTAATACTATCACGGGATTTAATGGATGGAACCCTCGAATTAATGGCTCACGCCGACAAAGTCTACAACACTAGACGTAAGTCTTGCAGTTACCAGCAAACGGTTGGTAAACAATTACACACGAATGCTTTTAGTGGTGTATGAGTGCCTATTGTTCACTATGTGGGCAATAACCGGCTACTCTAAGACTGCGTCTGCGCAGTAACTATTTGTCCTTCATGAGAGATTGTTTCTGCCCTGTTCACATTACTTAAGGTAAACGTTGGAGATCTAGCAGACAACTCCAAAAACGTCGCGAAGCAGTGTCTGGTACGAAATTTATGTCCACTATATATTTCAGCTTAATGAAACAATATGACCGTAGAGTAACGTCAAAGGCGAAAGTGAAGCAAACAAATGAGCGTGTCAGTACAATTGCGGGTGAAATGTTGCAGTGAAAAGCCAGGGGTTAAGTTGGTGGCGGCCAAGTGTCGACGGAAAACGGTCGAGGCGTAATTAGAGAGTTATCAGAGCGGAACATTGGTTAAACGCTGCTTTCCATCGGACGTTGCGCTCGCGCAACCGAGCTCCAGGGAAAATTGTAATCACTGTCGATTTCAAATGGCCGCGGTCGTTGCGTTCGAAGCTGAGGGTAATCAGCCGGCAGCGCGTACACCACGATTGCGCCTCGCATATTATAATAACACATGTTTAGACTCTTGCTCTACGTCAATAGTTTACATGTTCGGGCCAACAAACTAATCCATAACACTGTAACGGGTGTTTGTTTAGTAAATATAATTTTAGGTAAAGGATGGTGTAACGAACGTTTCCAAAGATCCGGCGGGCACAGGTCGCGTCTCATGCTGCATGTGTACTGTTTTGGTTAGCGTGTGATGTTGTCAACGCGACAAACACGCCGACCGCTCGAGCCAATGTGTTTGTGTTTCTCATTATTATGGTGGCACCAGGTTGCATAATGTTCTATACATACTATTTTAAGCTTTGCTCCAAGTATCAATTACATTTCCATTTAGGAGCAAAATTAAATAACACATTCAAATATCGATTGGCGGCACACAAAGCAAGATTTTACCACAGTCAATGATGGCATATTTTGCTAAAGCATTTTAATATACAGTCGTAAAATATTAAAAGAGTAAACATGAGTAGCAATATTCAGATGTTAATATATTACCAGAACGTACCTACCGAGAGCAACGACATTACTGGCTAATAAAACGTACTGTACTGTTGTTACATGTATCAATTGTTATATAGCAAGGTGCTGTTAGTCAATTTCCAGGGTACAAGTTTTGGTATTATTACATTTACAGGTATACTACTAAATTCAAATCGGTTCCCTTAGTTTAGAGCTTGCAACAAAACCACATGAACAATTAATGAAAATTGAAAAACTGTTTAGTCAGTAAGGTTATCGAACTCCAGCATCGCGCCGCGTGTGCTCGCGTATTTACGTTGGCAATCACTGAAAATTTACACCTCTTCTTTACTGTCGATGCTTTCCGAACCGAGGTCTCGCTAAATATATTCTCTTTACAGATAACCTCTGAGGGCAATGGCACCGAATAACAAAGAAAGCGAATTCGGGTTACTTATTTCCAGCAGATTTAAAACTTAACAAGTCAAATGTGTTGCTATTGTGATTGTGAAGCAAACGGTTTAAAATGTGTATTATAAGTTGCGACGATTACTAAACGCTTTAAAACCTTAACCTATGCCTTGCACATTCACAATATCCCAACCTGACCTTTATTACAATCATTACATTTACGTAGGTATTTAGTGATGTTTCTTTGTGGTTAGTTTGCTAGATCGTCGTAACCGGCGTAAGGACCGTAACGAGCATGAATTCGAATCATTAAGACACAGTGCCTTGCGACAATTGATACAACTATATAACTCAAACAAGAGAACTGCTTAATTGAACGTTAATTGGTTCTAATCAAATGCGTTCTATATTTAAATGAACTTTTAACGATTTGAAACTCTCAGACAGATACATCTGCTCTCATTCAGCAATAACGGACAAATGTACGCAGACGGAGACGACAGTTTCAGTAGTGGAAATTTTGTAAAGATAAATTATTTACGATTCGACTGAAAAGTTAGTTGAAAGTAATAAGCTCGACCAAACATTGCAACTATAGAAAGAACGTGGAGTATCAACTATTTCAAGTGGTTCATTTCTCTGAGGAGCCAAGCGAGGGTCTTGGCGATTGATCCTATAACGTTTATTGAATGATTGCGCGAAAACGATCACAGTCGAGATGTTGCGGTCCCCTCTGACAGAGACCTAACAACAATCTCCTAATAATGACCACAGTAGTCATTAACCTTTCAATGTCTGACGTCGTTGCCCCTTGCTGGTGCATAAAGTCGTTTATTTCAGTTTGCATAAAGTAGCTGATGTTGTTAAAATAATGAACGAGAATACAAGATTTCCCTCAAATATTTGAAATATAGAAATTACCGCTTCGTGAGCGTTCACGCGAAATCGTGAACAATGGATGAATATTATGCGATTCACGCGGTGTCACTGCGTAGCCAGTGTAGCGCACTGCCAACCGGTATATTTCTAGACTTATGGCTATTTAAGTGGCGCATTTTACCACAATTAGACTGGCCTGTCTACAAACCATGCTTTACGCCAATCATATTATGAAACATGTTAAAATAGCGACGCAACAAGTAACGCGATTCGCTCTCCCACATAGCCCAGACATCCGCCCAAACGGTCACCATATGATTCAAAACAGACTGATAATCGTGTCGTTTGATTATTATTATTTATTAGCACAGCGAACATTATTATTATTGCATTCAACAATAGTACGCAGTTTGTAGATTACGCCTGAATTTTAGAATACGAAAATAGTAGCAAAGTTGTGAATGTATTGTTATTTGTGTATATGGTAAGAAATTGTTCCAACTATACAATATGGTTATTTATTGGTAGTTAGCCTGTATGTACACAGCATTATAAATATGGTAAACGTATCCACAACAGTTCACATAGTTAGCGACTGTTAGATGAGTAAGACCGGACGCCGGGCGTACCGCACGCATGCAGATGGGCACCACGCCGTGATTGCAATGCGAGAACACACCGGCTAAGGTATAAATGCCATCACATGTCAACCGCTTCTCTTTATTTATATTACGAACACCTACCAAACGATTGTCTGCTGGTTTATTATATTAGACGAAACAATGGAAATGTATTTGAAGAAGTAAGTAGGCAATCATTAACATAGCAAAGAGGAAATCACGTAGTACTGGATACAAGATTCGAAGAATTTTTAAAATTGCCTATTTACATCACTTTCCTGGTAGGGTCAATAACAAGTACAACTACATAATAAATGTCTATGGACATTTGTCACGAGTGGGGTGGAACGGAGATAGATGTCGCAAATAAATTGATGCCTCATTTAAATAAATCGCTTCTTGCGACTAAGAATTAGTTATACGACTAGGAGCTGACGAAAGTTGACTAGGGGTCATCTGCATAATATATGTACCCATATCAGGATATGTGTTGCTCGTATACATTATCTACGAAATAAACCTCATTGTATTTATTGTCTTATTATTGTCACAGAATTCAGTTCATCTGTCTCCGATTTATGTTCTATGGGCTTTTTGTTACAATAACTGTTTTTGGGTACTAGATATCTGTAGAAAATAGAAGTAAAGAAGTATTCATCTTTCCAATACCTAGGTTTATGATAGTTATAAGTACTCGTACTTATAGTGCCGTGTCGCGTCTCGTGTCGTGTCATAGCAGTGAGCAAGACGTGATGTGTGTTATTATGGCGATGCGATGGCGGGTGGGCCTGGCGATGGCGTGCCGCATGCATACAGACGTTCACCTCGGTGTCGCTGGCGCTGGACTTGCTACGGGTGCTGTGTTTATTGCGCGCGCGCCATAAAGCTCGCGACTCGAGGTGAAGCGGCCGTAAAGCAAATGTCAACAAAGGGCTTCGTTCAACTCCAGTATGTTTACCCCCCGGCCGCTCAAAGCGGAGGAAGCACGTCCCCCGGCTGGTCCGCTTTTAGCACCTCCTTATTTATAGTTACAATGCAGCAAGACACCGCGCCGCCATGCGCCACCGACTCGGGGTTGCCTTGCGAAATCGGACAGGTAATTTTTTGTGTTTGTGACTTTCCAAATAAAAATAAACTAAAACAGCTCACTAAGTATTTATGTTGCGTACCGTAGCTTGGCTGCAAACAACGTCATGACAACTGATCATTGTGTCGCGGTCATTAGTGACAAGCTGTTGGCCCTTACGTCAGCCGCAGGTCTAGAGTTGCAACAATTCCTTTGTCCGTATAATTTTTATTGTTGCGTCACTACCGGGTTATACTTTCCCCGCAAATCGTTCAACATGTATGACTCACGCGAAGGTAATAACATAGTTAAACATTTTCTGTGACTAATGCATCTTTGGCCCTTTTTAGTCACAATGTTATATGACAAGAATGGTTGTGGGCGAGACCAGTCTATTATTTGGAATGGACTTCGAAAGTTTTGAGGCATTAAATTGAAGTTGAGTGTCTAATTGTCTCGATATACAACTGTACTAACTTGAGAATGTCCATGTTTGTTAGAGTAGGTAACCCTAAACAGTAACGATTATCTTACAGTATACTGTCTAATACGTAACAAACGGGTTAGGCAATAATCTGAGCAGGAATTGTACTAACTAAATTACCAAGATTAATCATAGCTCTGCAAACGCTTGTCAGCTAGCTATTTAGAGCAGATTAGTGTTGAATGTTCTTAGTTGTATGTTTGAGTGTAGACAAGTCCATGAACATAAATATCCTAATTATGTTTAGCAATTGAATGACGGTACGATACTCTTTTGGCACTTTTTAGTATTCAAAACTACTTCTTTGTTATTAAAAATACGTTCATCCTGAATGCATATTCGTAAAGATGGACTTATAATAATAAGCGT